>NC_139547.1:37965972-38053115 GCF_965153285.1 Podarcis tiliguerta
TATAGCTGTGCTTCACAAACTTTTTGAAGTGGGGACCTACCTGTAAACTTTTAGAGCTTTTGTGGGCAACCCACTTATAAACTAATTCCACCTTTTGTGCCCTACTTTCTCTCTGATTTTTCCAATCGTAAATTCAGTTTCCATGTTTCCACATTCGTTGCGAATTTTCCCTACATCCTGCAAAAAAAATTCATCAACATTTTAATGTGATTCCCCCCACCAAATGAACATGTTTGTATGCAACTTTACCTAATAATTTTTTTTTTTTTTGCAATTCAGTGTTCCCTAATAATGCATTTTTGAATGTTATTTTCATGAACACATCCATTTGTATGCAGACTTTATCCTAGTGTATACATTTTTGTACACATGGCAGGAGAACTGTATTGCAAAATTCAGAGAAGTGCAATTTTCTTAGGATGGCTTAGTTTTGGTTCATGTATTGTTTCAGAAAGTGTGAATTAGGTATATCCGTCCTTAAATGCGAAGCAAATCAAATTTCTCTCCTTTCCCTACTTTTGACTCACAGTTTGAGAAGCACCTTGCTACAGCTAGTAAGCAACAGCTAATATCATCAGATTCATCTACTACCTTCCTTGGTTTAGAACGTGCCACAGTTAAGCCAGTTTGTTTCTATGGTGCCTCAGATCTTTTTCTCATCATATTGCTACAAGTCTGACTGGGCTACTCTTGGTCAATTGACAGACTGCATGTAAATATTGCTGAAAATTGACAATATTGTGCGATGTTGCACTGCACAAATATTTCACGCTTAGTGTGCTATCCAAGCCACTGGAGCATGTGCAATGAGGAACACCCCCCCCCAACCAAATCCTTTCAGGTGTATGATAACCAGTGCAGAACTTTCTTCTACAAAATCATTAAGGGATCATGAAATGTTTGTAATAAAAGTATTTATTTTTTAGAGTAGGAATGCGTGATATTTTCTGTGCATTTCAGAATAGAGCTTTATTATAAAACATTTCTAAATAATGGTTTGCTTTTGATCATATGTTCTGAGATGTGCCGCCGATTGTACAATATTTACCACTTGTATGTGAACCTGGTATTTGTGAAAAGGGGTTTTATATATATATATATATTGTATATGCAGGTTTTGGTGTCTTCGGGTGTCTTCCCGTGTAAAAGTTGGGGTGTCTAGGCGACGTTTCGACGAGGTCTCACCGCCTAGACACCCCAACTTTTACACGGGAAGACACCCGAAGACACCAAAACCTGCATTCCTGTACCCGTGAAAATCTACGAAAGCAAATATATTGTATATATATAAAGTTGCTTGGGTATCTTTTGTGCACTTGACAATTTTTTGTAACACGATATCTTTAAAATATCTTTATCTTTAACAGATGACTTGGTCCTGTGACTGTCACTGCTAGCGTAGTCTATTTCAGCGCAGATTTGCAATGTTTATAGAAGTGCTAAAGGTGTCCTATTTGCTTCAGTTGCAGATACATTGCACATGTTTCTTTGTCCTGGTTTCTTTACTTTTGAGAGTGGCCCACTTTTGAGAGTGGCCCACTTATGGGAACTTGAGGATCTCCCTGCTTTGGCAGCTTTTTCCACCTGGAATGTATATTTTGGAGCCTCAATTGCTGTGCAAGCTGCTGTGGCAGAAATTCCATTTTCTCCTGTTGTGCGTAGTACATTCTCATGAGTCAGCGCTGTGAAGCTGAAAGGTGGAAAAAGAATACATGTGGATCAGCCCAAGCCCCACTGACAGCAAAGGATGCCAGAGAACTCTGACAAAAACAGAATTGGAATCAGAAATTGCCACTGTTCTCTTACTCATCCCATGTCTGGAATGGAAATCTTTCCAGTGCAGAAGACTGGTATTCCTTGTTGCTGTTTCAGTCCGCAAAGGGCATATACTTGATTATGCCCCTGTCCCCATCTGCATTTCCTTTACATTGAAATGATCAGGGTAAAATGACATAAAGGCAACTCCCAATTTACACAGGGGTTACGTTCCCCAGGCACTGTGTGTTTAAGTGAAATGGTGTATATTTGAAACACCATTAACAAAGCCTGCACACACCCGGTCCTGTCCCTTTTTTGTGACTTTTTGGGGTCACTTCTGGGTTCAACGCAATCACGCACATATCAGGTTGCTGCCTGTTGTGACAATATATAACTTACGTAGTTTACCTAATTACGTAAATTAAGTAAGTTATGTAATTTTGCCCCAGCAGGTGTTGTTCTGGGCAGAAGATGAACAACAGTGGAATGGAATGAATGAATGAATGGATGGAATAGAAAATAATGCCTTCTTCCATCCCTACTGTTCCTGATTTAACTGTACATAGGCTGTCAGTGTAATCCCAGGTTAACTACTATTCCACAATCTTTCTGGATGAGCAAACGCTTTAATGAGGGGAGGCTAATGCATGGCAGTATTAAATGTCACATTTTGAAAATCAAAATGGAACTGCACTGTCATATTGATGAGAAATCATCGTTGCCAGTTCCATCCCTACTTGTTCCTTTCAAACAAGTACGCTGAACTAAGAAATTACAAAGATGATGTAAACTACGATTTCAGCCTGTATATTCCAGTTGAGGGGAAATCAATTTTTTCAGCTCAGAGAGAGACAACGCTGCAACACATTTTGCAGTGTATTTAGTGGTATAAAGTTGTGACAAATCTCAGCAGATATCTTATTTAACTGCATCTTGATGTTCGAAAGGCATTCTGCTCTGGTGTTGCCTGCAGCGCAGTGCAGAATGTGTATGAACTAATGTGTAAATTTTGGCCAAACATCTGGCAAATACCATGATAATTACAAGGAGGGATTCAACAATGAAAGTGCAGTGACTTGTAATGGTGACATGTATCCTTTTCTAATGAAACCAGGAAACCAGCATTTTTACATTTTAAGTTTTGCACAGGATGCATTTTAAAAAGACCCAGAGCCTTAAACAAGTGACAATGGGAAGAACCAAAGTATTGCTACTTCTACTGCCAAGGAGCACACCCTTTAGTTATGGGGGGGGGGGGGTATTGCAAGTTCTTCATCATGCCCCACCTCAAGTTTTCTCCATGGACATTTTTTGTTTTAAATTGAAGATGTATATATTTTTGAAGTTGCTTTTGTTTTGGTGTCTAGCAATACAGATTCCTTTAGTTGGTTGTGAAACTGAGCTAATAAGTGCAAATCCCCACGTAAGGAGTGGCACGTCTCTCTCTTTATCTCATTGTATTGCTTGCAGTAGAAATCGTGCTTGGCATGATAGGTGTCTCTCTTCTTTTCATAGAAGCAATTACGTCTTAGCATCTCACTTTACGGGGAAAAAGAGAAAACGGATACCAATTTGTACATGCCTCTTCATTTTAAATACTAGATTAAAGGGGAAAATAAACATATTATAGCAAGCAGAGCATCCTGTGGTGTGTTGCCTTTGTAAAAGAAACCAAGATGCCTTTGTATTTGCTGTTTGCACCCCTAAAATCAATTCCATATGTTGATATTTTTTTTGCCATGTTTTGCACATTGTACTGTATATACGTATTGCATACTGTATTTTTATATGTGTAGTACCTTCAAGCATAAATTTTGTACATAGTGGCAATATTGTAGCTAAGGAGAAGATGTTTATCTCGGCAATTTTGCAATTTGTGTGTCAAAATAAACAAGTTAATATATGTGGTTGTCATCTGTGGAACTTGCTTGGCAATACTCATCCCTTAAAACGTGGTGCCCCAATCCTACGCAGGTTCAGGGAGATGTCAAGTCCCACCGACAAGGCAGACATGTTGGCTGCTCAAGCCGTGAGTGTTGGAAGGTGGCAGGATCCAAGTCCTACAAAAGAGGAGCAAGAGGATTGAGAAACTGCCCTTTGAGGAAAGATGACCAGATGACCGTGAGGCTTTTCAGTTTAGAGGAAACTCGAGTAAAAGGAGACATGATAAAGGTGTATAAAAGGATACATGGTGTAGACTAAGTGGATAAACTTTTCCCCCTCCCTCATAACATTTGAAGCTGAATGTTGGAAGAGACAAAATACTTCTTAATGCATAGTTAATCAATAGAATTTGTTCCCACAGGAGGCAGTAATGGCCAACTTGGATATCTTTAAAAGAGGATCAGACAAATTCATGGAGGGATGAGGCTATCAGTGACTACGAGCTGGGATAGAAATGTTCGACTTTCACGGTCAGATGCATGATGCCTCTGAATGCCAGTTGCTGGGGCTCAAGCAGGGAGGGCTCTTGTGCTCAGGTCCTGCTTGTGGGTTCATCTGGTTGGCCTCTGTGAAAACAAGATGCTAGACTACATGGGCCACTGGCAGCAGACTTATAATGAAATGGAGAGAATGGGAATAGATGCAACTAGCATCACATGACTGGGAAAAGGGAGTCTGGAAAACTACTCCCCAGATATTCAACTCCTGGCAGGATTTAACTTTCAGTCCAAGGCTCTCATGGGTTGCTTGTTTAAATTCAACAGATTCTGGTAGAATTTAGGGAGACAGAAGAAAATGGGAATAAACCTGGCCTCATGGGAGCAGCTGTCTAAAAATAAGGGGTTTCCACTAATCCCAATTTCAAGTCAAAGCCTATGCTGTTACCTCACCTGTTGACATCACAGAGATGCTTACATGGTCCAGGCATTTCTCTTTGTCTCCAGTGCTCCTGAGCTAAAGGGAGCGTGGGTGTCCTTGAGACAGAGGAGTTGCTTTTCGCGATGGAGGTGACTAGGTATCAGTTCTCCAGGTCAGCCAACAGTTCTGAGGAAAGGTAAATAGATAACCTTGGGGATGGAGTGAGGCAGGGAGGGGAGATGGAAAATCAAGGTGTCATTCAATATTGATTGGTGGCAGCTGAAAGCTGTGTCTTGCTCAAACTTAGGTAATTAAAATACGGGGTTTGGGTGTAATGGGAAAGATGATACATTCTGTCAAAAGATGCTCCTTATGGAAGGGAACGGACTGCCACGCCCATCATCCATTAACATTGGCCACACTGGCTGAGGCTGATGGGAGTTATTTAGCAGCAACCCTAAAGGAGAGGGACCCAATGTTCCCTGTATTCACAGCTGCGATTCTCGTGAAGCATGTTTTATTTGGGAATCTGATACATTCACCAACCAACTGCTTTTGTTCCAGGGTCCTTGCTCACTACAGTGAGGTGTCGTTATTGCTGGAAGGGCGGTCGGATTTTCCAGAAGAGCTGAAAGGCACCAAAAAGGGAATGTTGTACCTCACCCAGTACAAAGTAAGAGGGCTTGAGGAGTGAGGCAGGCTGGCCATTATCTAATAAGAGAGTTCATAGCACCTCCCTCGCTGTTGGTAGGTGAACCTCTGACATCGCCTTGAGCTTGAGTCCCAGACCACAGCGTGAGGCACCCACCTCAGGCTGCTGGTTTTGGGTGTCATTGAAGCACAGAACGTTTTAATTATGGATGACTGAATGAATAGTTTATTGTTCTTTGGCCGTGGAGGCCTATCACATAAACACCCTCACACTAATGCACACATCCCAAAGCACCTGCAAGCATCAAAATAAGTGCGCACACTATATATCCCTGCCCATATTCTCCTTGCGGAAATGGAGAAGGGGCATTTTTTGAGCTGCTTCACCTTTAGTTCCTTGCAACACTCCTCACTGATTTTTGAATGGCTTCTTGATTGCTTCCCTAGATGATCTTCCAGCACAAAGATAAGGGATCCACCATCATTCGTTTCCCACTGCAGCTCCTAGGCGATTGTGTCCTAGAGGAAGAGTCGGGCTCCAAGCCCCAGCATATCAAAGGAACCCTGAGTATGTATCACCACCTTGAGTCTATCGGCTGCTGTGTGTGATAGTTCTCAAAATGAGAGAGAACTCCCTTTGATGGGTTATTGTAGGAACGGAGGAAGCTGCCATATACTGAATCAGACCATTGATCTATTTAGCAGGCCTTATTGTCTTTGCAAAGGTAGAATCATAGCTTTTTACCACTTTGGGAGAAAAAATATATATTGGTGCAGATTACAACACAGGTGGCGCTGTGGTCTAAACCACTGAGCCCCTTAGTCTTGCCGATCAGAAGGTTGGCAGTTCGAATCTCTGCAATGGGGTGAGCTCCCTTTGCAGTGTCCCAGCTCCTGCCAACCTAGCAGTTCAAAAGCACGCTACTGCAAGTAGATAAATAGGTACTGCTGCAGCAGGAAGGTAAACGGCATATACGTTTTCCCTGCTTTCCGTCACGGTGTTGCATTGCACCAGAAGTGGTTTAGTCATGCTGGCCACATGACCCAGAAAAGCTGTCAGTGGACAAACGCCGGCTCCCTCGGCCTGAAAGCGAGATGAGCGCCACAACCCCATAGTTGCCTTTGACTGGACTTAACCATCCAGGGGTCCTTTACCTTTTACCTTTACAACATGAGCCCAATGTCTTACTGTAGCCTTTTCTCCCTAGCATCCACCCAAGGGGTCCTTGTCTTCAAATTTACCTTCCAGTACGGAGCGTCTGATTGCCTAAACACAATAAAGGGTCTGATTGATGCAGGTGAGGAACTAGATTGAAAGGCCCTTCCTTTGTTGGATATCAAAGGCCCGCTCCTTCCTCTCTGTTCCATTTAAAAGGCAGGGGCCACCAACTGAACATTTGCCCAAAGGGCAGGACAGTTTTATGTCAGGATGTGCCTTTAATTTGGAACTGGGTCCATTGCAACAGAGGTGCGGAATCTTTTGCAGCCGAAGCTTTGTTTCATTGGTTACTCTCCAGGTGCTACATTCCAGTGGTGGGTGGGGCAAGAGGGGGGAAGTGGGTGGAGCAATAGATGTGACTCTTAGCTTTGTAAAATGGTCCACAGTCCAGCCACGCAAATGTGAGAAATTATTATTTGTTATATCTGCTTTGATTTTTAAAAAAAATTGATTTCATCCTTGCTTTTTAAATCATAGTTCTTTGTCTGTCTGTTTCTGTGTATTTTAGTCATGATTTATATAGAATTGGACTTCTTGTACACTGCTTGGGGAATTGTTTAGCAAGGAGTTTATCAATTTTCTAAACGAAACAAAGTTGCATACAAAATGCATACAAGTGTTGCGTGTGTGCTTGTGAATCTGTATATCTATATCTGTATCAGACATGCTTTTCTCTCCCCCGCCTTTTTGTTAATCTAACAGACATACTGAGAGAAGGGACGAACCTCCAAGAATACCCCACTGCTTCCATCTATACCTATGCCTACCCCTCTGCACCCCGGGCAGCTCGTAAGTGCGCCAATGGTCTCCTTTGGATAGTGGGTGCAAGTTGGCCTACTAAGGAAGCTCAGACTCCCGGCCTCTTAATGCGCAGCTGAAAAGCAGATGGGCTCTCAACTGACTCTGTTATCAAATCCAGTGCTGTGCTACTGCTGCTGCTGCTGTTTAACTAGGGCTGGCAATGGTAGTTTGTTCAGGGCGCTGAGAGTTGCTGGGAGACCCCTGTTCCCCTCACAGAGCGGCAACTGTTTCCTCTAATTCATAGACTTTATGTATGCTTTGTGTTCCTGATCCCAGTTTTCAATAGGTGCCTGTCCTTCTCTCCACAGGTTCTCTCAGCATGCTCCCCCTGTGGCCTCCCCCTTACCCTGGCCCTCCAGACCTCCCCCCTCCCTATTCCGAAGTGGAAGGAACGTCTCCAAGAGGGAGCAGGGGCTCAGGTAAAATCAGCTGACCCAGCGCTTGCTCCTGGCATCCATGGGCAGCTGCCAGGCAGGGCCCACCAGTCAGGGCTGAATTAAGACCTTTAGAGGCCCTAAGCAATTAAAAGATTTTGGTGCCCCCATATGTATCTAATTCAAAATAGAAAGGAAGGAAGGAAGGAAGGAAGGAATAGAAAATTAAGCTTTTGCTTAATGGTTAATCCAGCCACCAGTACAAGTACTTATGTCAGGCCTTCCTTGTCAGGTTGCTGAATCTGTAAGCCTCCATTTTAATTCCCTGCAAATGCTCCAATGTTGGCTGCTCCAGGGCATTGTGGGGAATTAAAATGGCAGCTCCCAGAAGTACATCCTTGAAGTACAGGGGCTGCCACACCACCAGTTCCAGGTAAGCCTAAGAAGCTCCACCAGGGGGCACTCTCAACCAAGAGCTGCCCTTGTAAAGCAGCATATCATAGGTCTGGGCTGGGGAACCTGTGGTCCTCTAGAGGCCACTGGACTCCAGCTACCACCATCCCTGATTTCTGGCCATGCTAGCTAGGGCTGATGGAGTCCAAACATCACTCAGAAGGCCACAGGTTCCTCATCCCTTTCAACTGTGCTCATGTCCTTCAACCTTGCCACATCTTTGGTTCTGGAAATGTTCTCTGCCAGAGGAGTTGAACATGAAATAGTTTATTAGAACTATGTAGAACAGGTCTTCTCTCCTTCAGTGACTTTCTCCCTCAGCGTCCAGCCCTGCTGCTTAACCTCCTAAACTAGATATAGGAGGTGCCCTTAAAGGTATATTCACATTTATCCTTACACCTGAAAATCATAGTTCTTCACTCGGCACAGTATAGCAGCAGAGTGACTAAAGATGCTGCAGACTCCTCTCTGGCAATTTGAACATTTGCATAGTTTGGCCAACCATGTTGTGCAAACCATGGCTGTGTACCATACATTTAAAGCACCCCCAAAGAATCTTGGGAATTGTAGTTTAATCCCAATTAGATGCAAGTCTCAGCATCTTTTTAAAAACTACAGTTCCCAGGATTCTTTGTTGTGGGGAGGGAAATGAGTTTTGAGCCATTCTGGGCCTAGAGGGCAGAACAGGATATGAATTCAATGAAGGAATGAACTATTTTTTAAAAAAGTGGTGAAGGGGAGCATTGGATAATGTGAACATTTTCTCTCCCTCCCTCCCTACAGAGATCCATGGGGGCTGCTGTCACTGCAGAGGACAGAGGATCCAGGATCATGTTAACAGGCAGGACTGAGGAACAAGTGCATAAATGTACTTTTCTTTAAAATTGTATCTGGTTTTTAACTTTTATCTTTTCATTTCCTCTTCCACGATTTCCTGGTAGGCCAGCGATTCAGTTGGGCAAGCAACCAAGGGTTTCCAAACATAAGAACTTAAAAACAGAAGAATAGACATGCTAGATCAGGCCAGTGGCCCACCAAGTCGAGCATCCTGGTCTCCCCACCAGAAGCCCCCATGAGAAGTCCACAAGCGGGACCTGAGCACAACAGGATTTACTCCTCAGTGATTCCCAGATGCTCTGCCTCTGACAGTGGAGGGAGGACTATGGAGGCAAGCCCGGCAGGCATGACTCGGGCTTCATCCACCAAATCTTTGGATTTGTTTTATGGAATGTCTGTGCTGCAGTGATTTGGAGCCTGTAAATATAAAGAAGGGACGCGGGTGGCGCTGTGGGTTAAAGCCTCAGTGCCTAGGGCTTGCCGATCGAAAGGTCGGCGGTTCGAATCCCCGCGGCGGGGTGCGCTCCCGCTGTTCGGTCCCAGCGCCTGCCAACCTAGCAGTTCGAAAGCACCCCTTAGCGGGAAGGTAAACGGCGTTTCCGTGTGCGGCTCTGGCTCGCCAGAGCAGCGATGTCATGCTGGCCACGTGACCCGGAAGTGTCTTCGGACAGCGCTGGCCCTTGGCCTCTTTGAGTGAGATGGGCGCACAATCCTAGAGTCTGTCAAGACTGGCCCGTACGGGCAGGGATACCTTTACCTTTTTAAATATAAAGAAAGAATAATGTGAGGGCTGGCATAAAAAAACCACACACACCACAGCTTTAATTTGGAGAGTGACTCCAAAGTTTGCACAAGGGCCACACTTCCCTCTTATCTGTGACAGACCCAGCACCTCAGCTCTGGGTCCCTTTTTATACTTTGCATCCTGATTGCAGCATCTGGGCTTGAGGCGTGTGACCCTCACCTGTTCCAAGCCAAATCCAGCTGAGGAATCACACACCTTCTCCCAGAGCTAGCAAGCCCCACCTGGCCAGCTAGGGAGCTGGGCTGTGGACCATTGCCTGCCTCAGCCTCCCTACGCCTCAGATCCTGCCGTGTTTGTGTCTGGCTCTGGTGATGGGTCTGCTGCTCTGGTTCCTGTGCACTGACCCCCAGCCCCTCGTCATCCTCCGTCACCCTGTGAGTACTTCCTACACCAACCTCTCCTTCCCCACCCCCAGCTTGCCACAGTGTGCCCAAGCTGGGATCCTCTTCCTCATCTTCCTCCTCCCCATTGCCCTGCCAGTTCATGACTCTTAGGAAGGTTTGCCTTTAAATGTGAACTGGATTCAATTTCTCTCCCCTCCCCCACCCCTATGTGGTCCATGTGTGCAGACACAGTAGCAGATCCGGCAACAAAATGTTCCTTGTCTTTCACCCAGGGCCAGCGCAGGGTGAGGCCACAACCTCAAACATGGAAACCCCTGAGGTGGTGTTCCTGAGGGCACCCTGCCTGCCTCCACCATTGATTTCACGAGATGTTGCCAAAACCACGTGGCATTTTGAGGAGCTTGTGAGATCTCACCCCTCTCGCCTGAAGTGGCGAAACGGGATGCAGCGCCCCCGCTTCCACTGATAGGATGACAAGGCGCCACCTTTCTCTACCTTGCGCCTATGTTTGTTTGTGGAGTTGGCATTTGCATCCCCGGCCCAACGCTGGCCAGAAAGTTCAGGTAGTCACAAGGACGCCTGTTCTCGCCAAAAGTTGGCGTCTCCTCTTGCCAAGGTAAATTTTGCATTGGACAATCATTATCTAATCTGATTGGAGTGCAACACATTCTGTTCATAACAAACAATTTCTTAGAAGAAACTAACTGCAAGTTGCCTTATGGACGGCGATACCCCAAAATGTCTAAAACGCTATGCATTCTTCACTTCCCCAATCTGTGTGAAGTTCTAGGGGTGGAAGTACCTGGGTTTGCCTTGGCTTTTGAGGAGAGATCACTGGAGGCTTGTGTGTTTTGTAAACAAAACAAATACGTATTAGAAAATGTACAAGTGGAGAAGAACTGAAGGCAAGCAACATAAGCAGGCGTTAGACCCCTTGCTTCACATCAGCTCTTCCCTGGGAGAGAGGCACACAACACCCAGCTGAGGCTAGCTGAAAAGGTCTTCGCAGTAGCTGCTCCCAGACTTTGGAATTCCCTTCCTAGAGAGGCTAGACTGGCTTCTTCCTCTTTGTCCTTCCACCGACAAGTGAAGACTATTGTATACCTGCAGGCTTTTGGGAACTGGAAAGGGCTTCAAATAGTGCTGCATTGTTTTTAATATCTGTTTTCCCCCCTATTGCTTTAATTTTATTATGGTTTAATTACTCTTTAGCTATTATCCTTTTTTTTAAAAAAAAGCTTTCTGTGTTTTATTCATGCTCATTTTAATTTTTGTGAGTTTCCTGGAGTCCCAGTTCTGGGAGAAAGTTGGGATATAAAATAAATATAATAAAAATAACAGGAGTCCATTAAGGCAAATGAGGTGCTGCTCCACCAAAATTTAGCCAGCCCCCACTTCCCTGCCTTCTTACAAGCACAGTGGTGCCTCGCAAGACTAAATTAATTCGTTCTGCGAGTCTCTTCGTCTAGCGGTTTTTTCGTCTTGCGAAGCAACCCTATTAGCAGCTTAGCGGATTAGCGCTATTAGCAGTTTAGCGGCTATTAGTGGCTATTAAAGGCTTAAGGGATTAGCGGATTAGCTGCTAAAAGGCTATTAGCGGTTTAGCGGCTTAGAAAAAGGGGGTGGGGAGCGAAAAAAAATCTCAAGACTCACAAGACATTTTCGTCTTGCGAAGCAAGCCCATAGGGAAATTCGTCCTGCGAAGCGCATCGAAAAATGGAAAACCCTTTCGTCTAGCGGGTTTTCCGCCTTGCGAGGCATTCGTCTTGCGGGGTACCACTGTAATCAGGGGAGGCTCTGCATGTCATTGGCTCTGGCTCCACCCATTGGTCTCTCTACCTTTTGCCCTACCAATCCCAATGGGCACTACATCCAAGGATGCTTCCATCCTTTAGCTCACAGCTCTCTCTCTCTCTCTCTCTCTGTCTTGCTGTCACATTGCAGCTGCTTTGTCCATTACTTCACACATACACTCCTACCTTCTCTAAAACCCAATGGCTTTTTTCATTTAAAGCCTCCCAGACTTATTTTATCCTTATTTTGAGGCTGCTTTTGAAGGCAAAAACCAGTGTGGTGTAGTGGTTAGCGTGTTGGACTAGGAAACCAGAGCTCAGATCCCCAGTCTGCCATGAAGCTCAGTGGGTGATCTGGGGCCAGTCACTGCCTCTCAGCCTAGCCTACCTCGCAGGGTTCTTGTGAGGATAAATTAAGGAGGAAGCGAACCATGCATGCTGCCTTGGGCTCCTTGGAGGAAATGTTGGGGTATCAATGCAATCCTTTGCTTGGCATCCATCTGTCTCAGGAGACAATGGAGAAGAAGTCAAACTGCTGGCAGGTTGCATCGCCTGCTGTGGTCATAGAGACCAATGTAGGAGAGACATGTTTTGTTGCAGCTGGGGCAGACCAAGGCATCCAGCTGAGCTGCTGTAGATGAGCGCCCATACCTTACGCCAATCAGGTTGAGCTTATAACTTGTAACTGCTGCCTCCTGTGTTGTTTTTCCTCAAGTTACCTCTCCAGGACACAGGCTCGGGCAGTGTGTATGGAGGTCTTGAGCTGCTTAGATGGCAATAAGGAAATATATTTATTTTTTTGAATTTATATATTGCATTTCCTCCTCAAGGAACCCCGGGCAGCAAACAGGTACAATGATTAAAAACAAACAGAGAGTAGAAACATTCTAAAAAGTTTAAAACATTCTGAAAACAATAACAATTTTAAAAGAATCTATAAGCGGTTGCAGATTTTAAATATTCTAAAAGCAATTACATTTAAAAGCATTCTTCCAGGCAGTGATTATGAGGGGGTTGCCTGATTGGGATGGTTGAAATTTCTCAAGAGTAAACAGAGTTTTGACCAATGATGGCTGCTGAAGCCTTCAGTGCCAAAAAGCTGTGTTGGGTTGAAAACTGCTGGAAGTCTGTTTCCCAGAAATGCGCATCATTAAAATGTGCTGTCAGGAAATTTTGGCTACCCAGCAAAACAACAAACAGAACCCTGCTCCGCCTTGCAATAGATTCAGTCAATTCCTGTGTTCTTTTTTTCTGGGAACGGTAGCAAAACTGTTCTTTCTTCACACTCTCATTCCTGCCTTAATTCAGGTGTTCTTTTGGGATGCAGATGAACTTGTGTGTCACATTTGAGGGAGTAGAAATGAGAGAACGGGCCTTTTCCACAAAGGCTTCCCCTGCTACAATGATGGAGTGCATTCCCAGGATGCTTTGGGGGAAGAAGCCATGACAGTTTACAGTGGTATGATACTGCTTTAAATCTATAGTCCAAATGAGGCCAATATCATGCTCTGGCTGAGAGAAAGAGGTAACAATGGCCAGATGTTGCAGGACCTCGGATAGCTCCAGGTGAGCAAGACTGGGGCCTCTTCACCCTCACCCGCTTGTAGAGAACTTCAGAGCCTTAAAGGGCTGAATCCTGTGGCCAGGTACTCCTCCTCTATTATGCAGCCTCTTGCCTGGTGGGCTCGCTGTGCTGTTGGACCTGTGATGTACTGCAAGAGGCACTTCAATCCTCAGACTCAGGGGAAGGTTCCTGCGAGGGTCCAGGTTCTGGTGGTCTGCGAGGTTCTCCTGGGTGCTCCCATCCAACAACCTCAGGTGCAGTGGGTCTCCTGATCCTCAGCAGGTCAATTCAGAGATCCAGCTTCTTAGCTGCTACATCTACAGCAGTGCTTTTCAAACTCGGGTCTCAAGCTGTTGGACTACAACTCAGATCATGCCTAGCTAGCAGGACAAATGATCAGGATGATGGGAGTTTTAAAGGGTGCTTTAAAGAGATGGGGCGGATAATGTTATGTATAGCATTTCTACCCTGTATTTTAGCTAGAAAAGCTGGCAAAGCAGCTTAAAAAGGTCTGTGACTGGATTGTAGCCTACTGTACGAAAAGTAGAATCAGATCCATTTTCTGCTCACTTTCTGTTCTGGCTCTGACCACCATAGCCATGCGGCCCCCAGAAAGCTTCCTATGAAGGAATGCGGCCCTTGCAGTGAATAGGATGCCTGGCCTCTGCTACAAAGGATCCAGGCATTTGTCCCATTTGAAAAACACTTTCCAACATACATGTATGTGGGTGTTCTTAGCATGAACACCCATGGTTTTCTTTTTTGTCATTCCTAACGAAATTCCAGCTTCTGTTTTTTCTTGGCTCGAAGGTCTCTGCTGAGTCAGGTCTTTTTTTAGAGCTTTGGCTGATTACGACTTGTGTCAATATTTACTTAGCGCCTGTCCGATTGTGTGCCTTTCCCATTTCTCCTTTTTGATCTATAATTTCCAAGAACAGAATGCTAAAATAGAGCATTCTGTGTCTGTGTGTCCGTGTGTGTGTGTGTGCATTGGGGAGAATCTAAATTATATAGAGGAGAAATATAGGCTGTGTGTGTGTCTGTGTGTCTGTGTGTGTGTGTGTGTGTGTGTGTGTGTGTGAGAGAGAGAGAGAGAGAGAGAGAGAGAGAGAGAAGGGGTGAAAAACCCAGCGCTCAGGACAAGGGTGTTCCCTGTATACCCATCTGTCTTTTCTCTTGGGGCTCCATTCTTTCCCAAATGTGTCCAAGCATTTTTCTCCAATCGGACAATGTTTAAAGAGCTTTATCCAAGCAAATAGAGGACACTGTGGCTCTATATCCTGGACTGGGCCTTGCTCTTCTCTGCCAGGCACTGCTCATTATCAACAAATAGTTTTGCCCCAGCCCTGCAAATGCTTCAACCAGGGGAGCGGGAACTCTTTTCAGCCCAAGGGCCACATTCAATCAGGGGAAACCTTCTGGGAGCCACACTGACCACTACAGCACACAGCAAAGGACCGTTAGCAAAGTCTCTTCAACAGCGTAGACAGAGTCCAGAGGGGGGGAAAAGAAATCTTGACAACTCTTTACTGAGCAAACTGAATAAAAACTGTGTATAATTTTATGAGAAAGGACCAGAGAGTGTTTTGTTTTTCTTAGCTCAGGCTTTACACATAGCTGGAAGGCATGCAACAGAAACATACAGAGGAAAAACTTCCTCAGAACTATGCAGCTAATCGGAACTCATGCTACCACAGTGAAGATCAAGCCACTCTCTGCCTGGTTGCCAAGCAACACCTCCACATCCATCCTTGGTTGGCATGATTTAATATTAACAGAAACAACCCTTAAATTGCCTATTGAATGGTCCCTACTGTTGGACTTCCATCAAGTGGGGTTATGGCTTGGAATAAAGAGGAAGTTCCCTCCCCGCACAATGCCATTTTGAATAGGTGCAAGATTCTACACTAGGGTGTTTCTGTAGTTTGGCTTTAACACAGTCCTCCTCTCTTCACCCTGGGACTTGCAGCTTCCAAATGGGAAGCTAAGCTCCAGTTCCCAACACTCTTTGCAGATCGCAGGTCTCCCTATCAGCAGACAGCATTCTTGGGTAGCTTCTAGGTCCCAGGTGGCAGTGACACCTGCCCTGGGATGGGCAAAGGGACTTGAGTCAAATGGCTGAATCTGGGAGCTGCCCACTATGCCAGCTTTCCACAATACTCCTCCTCCTGGTGTAGCATGGCTCCAGGATGTTGTAGAGGAACAAGTTTCCCCCACCTTTGCCGTAAGTTTGCAGCTTGGTGCTGGAGGTCTCAGCTGACGCCTTGAATTCTCGGCCAAAGAAGCAATGGTTAGCCTCCAGTTTGGGAAACTCTAGCTTCTTCACAGATCTAGCTCCAACCATAAGCAAAACAGACAGGCTCCCTTAATGAAAGGGCCATAGCCCAGTGCAGAAGGTCCCATGTTCAAACCCCAGCATCTCCAAGGAAAAACTAGGAGGTGGCAGAATTGGGGGCAGGAGGGAAGAACTCTGTCTTGGAAAGCTACAACCAGTCAGATTAGATAACACAGTGTTAGCTGGTCCCATAGTGTGACACCTCCCTCTGTCCTCCCTATAGATTGGGTCATCAGGGTAACTCCTCTGTGCATTGCGAGTGCTGGCCATCAAGGAGAGCCAAAGGCCCATCTAGTGGCCAGTCACATGCTTCTGGGAATCCTACAATCAGAGCGTGAGGGCAATAGCCCTTTCCTGTTTTAGTGTCGCAGCAAGGGCTAAAATCCAGGCTGTGTCACCAATGCAAACCTAGTGGTATTCCTAAACCGGTGACGGACTGGTTAAAAGCAGCCTGTCCGTAGACTGCTGGACAAGCGTCAAGGCGGTTGCTGCTGTATTGCTACATTAGCAGCAGGCGGGGAAATGCAAAGAGCAGAACTTGCCTGAGGTGGCTGGGCGGACCTTTGCCTCCCCAGACGTTCACCAGCAAGCATGAGGATGAACAAAGGTAAGGGGAGAATGTTGTGTTTTCCAACGATTCCTTTCTGTGTGTTTCTTCAGAGCTGTGCAAGGCAGGTCTCCGAAGGAGTGCCAGTCAGCCTCTGTGCCTCCTCAGGTATGTGGAGAAAGGTATGTGGAGAAAATGGAGAGAGAAAAGTTTTTCTGCCTCTCTCGTAATGCTAGAATTCGGGAACGTTCAGCGGAGTTGAACGGTTGGGAGGTTCAGACAGACAAAGTCCTTCTTTGCACAGCACACAGTTAGACTGTGAAATTTGCTCCTACAGGATGCAGGGATGGCCAGCAAATTGGATGGCTTTAAAAGAAGTCTAGACAAATTTATGGAGGAGATGGCTGTCGCTGGCTACTATTGGAGGAAGTATGCCTCTGAGTGCTAGTTGCTGGAAATCAGAAAGAAAGAAAGCGAGAGCGGGAAGGAGAGAGCTTTTGTGCTCAGGTTCTGCTTTGGGGCTTCCGATAGGAGTTTCGTTGACCCCTAGACAAGATGGATGCTGGTCTAGGTGGGCCTTAGTTCTGATCCGGAAGGGCTCTTCTTCTTTTCTCATGACTGGTCATCCTAACACAGAGAGAAATTGCAGTCGATGACCTAAGGATAGAAGGAGCTCTCTCTTTGAGGTGAACCACATAGGCCTTTGGCTCTGAATCACCTGTATTCAAACCTTGTGATATGCCCACAAGAACGTAAGAAAATCCCTTCCGGATCTGACCCAAGGCCCATCTAGTCCAGTTTCCTGTTCTCATGGTTGCCAACCAGATTCCTAAGGGAAGCCTCCAAGCAGTACCGGAGGGTGGCAGCAGTCTCCCCAGTTTAGATTCCCAGCAGCTGGCATTCAGAGGCACCAGGCTGGCCCAAGGCATTTTGGCACCTGAAGCAAACCACACAACATGCCACTCCCCACCAGGGAAGAAGGGGTGAGTGAAGATCTACACCTGGGGAAATCAAATCACCTGATAGCTGAAGGAGAATCAAAGGATGTTGCTGGAGGGAAAGAAGCCACACCCAGGGCTGTCCAAGGATTTTTGGGGGTATTACACCAGCACAGCTTGTTTTTCCCCTGGTTTGAGAGCTTCTGTCACTGTCTGTCCCACAGGATCAGTGTTGGCGTTGACTCTCATTTGGCTGTTGGCTGTGAGGTCTCAGCCCCTCGAAGCGGGGGCCACCAACGAACAGGCCGTCCCCGAAAAGCAGAAGTGTCCCAGCCTGTGTGGTTGCAGTTACGACGAACGCAATGATGAGCTGAGTGTCTACTGCAGCTTGCGAAACCTCACCAGCCTTCCCGAAGACGTGCCCAGGGCCGTGAGGATGTTGTGGCTGGAGGGAAACAATTTCACTTCTTTGCCAGCTCTTGCTTTCAGGAACCTCTCCAGCCTGGAATTTCTCAACCTTCAGGGCAGCCACCTGTCAAGCATCGAACAGCACGCCTTCCACGGCTTGGAGGAACTCTACTCCTTGCTCCTCCAACACAACCGGCTGAAGTCGCTGGCGCCCAACATCTTCCTCCATCTGCAGAACCTGGTTTCCCTACATCTCAACAACAACCAGTTTAGCAAGATTGAGGAAGGTGTGTTTGCTGGGCTCTCCAATCTCTGGTACTTGAACCTCGGATGGAACTCGCTGGTGGTCCTGCCGGACAAAGTGTTTCACGATCTACCCAACCTGCGGGAGCTGATCCTGGCTGGGAACAAGCTCCACTATCTCCAACACCAGCTCTTCTACAGCCTCAGTGAGTTGAAAGAGCTGGACCTGAGTGGGAATTCCCTGAAGGGCATCAAGGGCAACATCTTCACGAAGCTGCAGAAGCTGCAGAAGCTTTACCTCAGCCAGAACCAAATCAACGCCATCGCCCCACGGGCTTTCATGGGCATGAAGTCTCTGCGATGGTTGGACTTGTCCCACAACCGCCTCACCATGCTTTTTGAAGACACGTTTGCGGGCCTTTCAAGTTTGCATGTGTTGCGCCTCTCCAACAATTCCATCGCCAGTCTGAGGCCAAGGACCTTCAAAGACCTCCAGTACTTGGAGGAGCTGCAGCTGGGAAACAACAAGCTCAGAAGCCTGCCGGAAAGGGCCTTCGACAAGCTGAGTCAACTGGAGGTTCTCACGCTTAACAACAACCATATCCAAGAGATCAGGGCTGGGGCTTTCCTTGGTCTTTCCAACATGGCAGTGATGAACCTCTCTGGGAACTGCCTTAAGACCCTCCCAGATTTTACCTTCAGGGGACTTAGCCAGCTGAACAGCCTCCACTTGGAAAACAGCTGTCTCAGCAGGATAAGGCCACAGATGTTCTCCGACCTTTCCAGCCTCCGGAGGCTCTTCTTGAGACACAACGCCATCTCAGAAATGGAGGACCACAGCCTGAGCGATTTGCACGAGCTCCTTGATCTGGACCTCAGGCACAACCAGCTGAGCAGCCTCTCCCCAAACCAGTTTGCAGGCCTCCGGAACTTAGAGTACCTCCTCCTGTCCTCCAACCAACTGCTAGACATCTCTCCTGAAGCCTTCACTCCACTTCTGCGCCTCTCCTGGCTTGACCTCTCCAGCAACTGTTTACAGGCCCTGGAGAGTGACATCTTCCGCTCCTTCCCCAGGCTGGGATATCTGAACATTGGGAACAATTCACTCAGAACCTTCTCGGTGGATTGGCTGAGCCCTTCGCTCGTCCAACTGTGGCTGGAAGGGAACAAGTGGCAATGCAACTGCTCGCTGAAAGGACTTAGAGACTTTGCCCTGCAGCACCCCAGTGTTGTCTTGCGGTACACGCAGTCCATCACAGAAGGAGATGCTCCTGTATATACTTACAACAACATCACTTGCCTTAGCCCTGGGGAGGTAGCAGGACTTGATCTTCGGGACATCCAAGACACCCATTTTGCCGATTGCTAAATACTGGTACTTTTTACTTGGTTTCCCTTGCTCCACCCTCCACAAAAAACGCTTTCTGTATAGCTGGTGTCGGCGTGCTCTCCTGGACCCCATGATTTGACTAAATGCGTCTCTTGCAGGGTGGTCCTCAGCCTGATTTTATATGGCCCTTGGGCCTTTGCAAGCGATCAATGAAGACTCCTGGCAAGAGAGGACCATCCTTCCACTGGTGGGAAGAGAAGGGAGGGAGGTGACAGAAAGAAAGAAAATAGGGTGGCCCCATTTTCACCTTTTCCTTTCTCCACTACCAGTTTTGGCCCCACTCACAGCGGCCCCCGACGGATTGCCCCAAGGGAAGGCGGCCCTCAAGAGAAAAAGGTTGCTCAATGCTCATCCCTGATCTATTGGGAAAGGGGGGGATGGTCCCACCTCTGTGCCTTTCAACATCCCCTTTCCCCTTACTTTTTGGACGTGCTATCCCTTGGAAGGGGCAGCCTGTGTGTCGGGTGGGAAGATTTTCATAAGGTTTCCATTTCAGCAGGCAGTCCCAGGGGTGGGTAGGTGTTTCCTCCCCCAGCACTATTAGGACAGTTACAGGTAGGTAGCTGTGTTGGTCTGCCGTAGTCGAAACAAAAGAAAAAGAAATAATTCCAGACCAACTAAGCTTGTTATTGGTATGAGCTTTCGTGGGCATGCTTCTTGGTATCTGAAGAAGTGTGCATGCACACGAAAGCTCATAACAATAACAAACTTAGTTGGTCTCTAAGGTGCTACTGGAAGGAATTTTTTAAATTTTGTTTCGACTATTAGGACATTTATCCTCCTCTGGCACCTTCAGGGACTGCACTCCTGACCACAAGAGCCTGACGCGATGTACTTGACATGCTCAATTCCAAGTCGAGCAACCAAACAGGGGCTAGGCAGATGCCACAGGTGCTCCATGTGGCAATATATACCCATCAGGCTCGGCACCAGCAGGTGGCACCCTTGGGCAATTGCCAGGGCCCTGAGGTCTTAGCAGGGCCCACCTCTGATACTGCCTGCCCTGGGTCCCTAATAATAATAATGATCACTGCGGAGTCTCCAGTGTTCAGATCTTGGAGCTTGCAATGTAGTACTGCTTTGGGGCGTCCTGTGGAATTGAAATGGTGCCTCTCAGACCCACAAGGGGTGCCACCTGGTGCTGGTCAAAGCACGATTGCAGCCTGCTGCTGTTTTCGCTGACAGGTAAGCATGTCAGGGGGAGGCTGCGATGTAGGAGCCAGATCCAATACATATAGAAATGTAGGAAGCTGCCTTACCCTGAACCCAGACCATTAGTCCATCTAGCTCAGTATTGTCCACACTGACTGGCAGCAGCTCTCCACAGAGTTCCAGGCAGGGGTCTGGAGATGCCAGAGGCTGGACCTGAGACTTTCTGCATGCATAGCAGATGCTCTGTGACTGTGCTAGGATGGATATGGTGTCAAAATCCCGATGGGAGCTTTTTGGCAGCTTTCCCCATGGATGCCACATACTCTTATAAACTGCAACAGGTTAATAAACTTTCAGAGCTATGGCAAAGCCTTTTGGTTTTTCTGATGATGCTTCGTCTAAATAGGAACCACGAGATCTGAGCTATGGCTGTAATATAGGTAAGTAGATAAAACAGAGCTGCTTCGAAACTTCTTGCGCCTGAAGAAAATAAATCAACAAGTGACACCAACAACACAAATACTGTGTTGTAAAAATGCAAAGACCAATCGCAATTCATTTCTCCATCTCACCCAGGCAGAATCTCTGGAGAGAAAGCAAAAGGCACATGAAGGATTGTCACATTATGTTCAGACATCTCATTCAATTGGTGTGAATTCTGTTTACGAATACACAATCTGTGTTATGCTCCACCTCTGCTCTTGGAGGCAGTATGACTCTAAAGGCCAGTTGTTGGGAATTGCAAGTGGGAAGAGTGCACTCAGGTCCTGCTTATAGAATTGTAGAGTTGGAAGGGACCCTAGGGGTCATCTAGTCCAACCCCCTGCAATCTTTTGCCCAACATGGTGCTCAAACCCATGACCTTGAGTGCTTGTGGGCTTCCCAGTGGGGGAGCTGGTTGGCCCCTGTAAGAACAGGATGTTGGACTAGATGGGCCTTTGGACTTATCTAGCAGGCCTCTTATGTTCTTAACTGAGCTTGCAGATAACTTCCTTCTGGATTTGCATCCAGAGAGGCATAGATTCCCCTCCCTTAATTCAGCCACGTTTTTGCAACAGCCTTTAAACAAGAAAATTGTGACCTCAAGCAAATGCTGACCATGGGACCCTCCTCTCCAGGCAGACATGCTATCACCTAAATTGCACTGGACAGATGCAATAAAACGTTTAGTGCTTGGGAACCAGTCATGGCCAATCAAAATTCAGAAGATTTTTTATTTTTTTATCTCATTGGCCTACAGTTCTAATCTGTTAGATGGTACCATTCTAGATAGTCTAAGAAGTGCTGGTTGTGGAATTTCTGCTCTGGGGAAATGTGGTTATCAAAATTGTGCAATTAAGCTTTTATTTTTTCTGGTTGAGACTGCTGATTGATCTTATTGATTCAGAGACTGGAAATATCTCACACCTAATAGTGAACTCGGATGATGAGCTTTGACAGAAATAAAGCTAAAACAGGCCTCACTAAGTCATGAGTATCTGCCTGCTTGTAGGAGCCCCAAGATTTGCAAAAGTACAGGGGGGGGGGGAATGCTTAAAATAAATACAACCCCAACAAAAAAGAAGCAGAAGCAGCTCAATCACCATGGAATATTGAATATCAGTTGTAAAGTCAGGAGAGGAAAATAACAATAAATATCTCATTGACCTGCAGTTCTAATCTGTTATCGATTATGTCATTCGAAATACTCCAAGAAGTACTGGTTGTGGAATTCTGCTCTGAGGAATTGTAGTTATCAAAATTGTGCAATTCGATTTTATTTTTTGTGGTTGAGACTGCTGATCTAAAATCAAGGCAGGAGAGTAAAATAACAATAAAGTGGGGAGAGGAAGACTGGACTGCCCTACCAGGTGGTTGGCATTTGTAAGCCCAATGTACTAAAGGGAACAAGTGTAGAGATCCCCAGACTCGGACCTATACAGATGCAACATGTGGGAGGTGAGAATGGTGCAGAGCAGGTGAGAGCCCTTGGAGCTCATTCATTAGACCAGCAACCTCCTCTGCTCACCCATCTACTAAGCTTGGGGATAAAAATCCCTCCTATTGGAGCATGGCATGTGTGCATGTACACATGTGGCATAAAGGATTGTGCAGTGGCCACCCCCTCGCTACCAGCTCTGGCCAAGCTCACTTGAGCCACACTCCCTGCTGGTGATCGGTCCCTGGATGTTTAGCAACAAGGTAACGCAGAACTTAAGGCAGCTGCTGAAATTATGGCACAAAAGTATGGGGGACCCTTATTTAATATATACACGAAGTATCAAATGTGGTGACAGTAATAATAATGCAACAAACCAACACCACCACAAACTGGCTTATAAAGCCAAATTTACTAGAATAATAACTAGAATAGAGATAGATACAGTATCTCCAGGCTTTGTTTTGCACATGGCACCTTAGTATGTTTGTTGCTTGAATGGTTACAAGTCTGTCTATATTCTAGTTATTATTCTAGTAAATTTGCCTTTATACTTATAAGCCAGTTTGTGTTGGTGTTGGTTTGTTGGTCCCTTATTTTATACATTATCGATTGACTGCTCAGTCAGAAAAATCTCTAAACGATGCATCTCTAAGCAGCAACAGCGGATTCCCTAACTCCCATCACCTGACAACCCCTAATTTTAGGCAAATGGCAGGACCTACAAATCCAAATTGAGGAGCTTGTGGGACACATACACACAAAAGCTAAGGCTGCTGGGGCCCCCAGTGCCACCTACCCCCCCCCATTAATGCAAGCACTGATATAGACAAGGGTTCTTCAACTTTGGGTCCCCTCATATGCTGCCAGACACCAGGGATGATGGGAGTTGTAGTCCACCACATTTGGGCCAATGGGGCAAGATAACCCAGCCCTAAAGCAAATAATGGGCATGCATGTTTTCTAAAAAAGCACATAGATGTCTTGACTGCAGCAAATATGATTTATTGGGTGTGGGTTGCTCAAGATGACCGACTCACAATTGAATTCTGCAGAGCAGTCAAGGAACTGCTGGCGGAGGCTTTCGCGAGGACTGCTGCATCACACAACACATGCTGAACTGAGTTCACAAGGTAGAAGGCAGGGAGCGCTAGAGTGCCAGCGTCCTGCTGGTACTTCTCTGCTCTTTGGGTGTGTGTAAACTTCTCATTTGTCCTGCCCGAAGAAGGGAGCAGAAACACCATCTGGTCGAGATCCTGGCCTTCGGAAAACTGAACAAAGGGCTAAAAACAAACCCACCAATGGGTGAGCCACTCCAAAGCAGACACTGCAGTCACTCATACGGAAGGCAAAAGCTGCAGCAGATAAGGAGCTGTGTTCTGCCCAAATCCAGCCCCTCTGAGTCTGTCGCTTTCCGAAAAGCCTTCTCAAAAGCCGCCCCGTTTCCTGGCCAGCTTCTCTCGCTTCTCTTGGTGCGGCGAGGAAGATGCTGGGTGCCCGTCGATTGCAGCCTGTGCTTCCGGTTCAAGAGCTGCAAGCGGATGCCCCAGCCAAGATCTGCTGGGCAATGTCGGCGAGCGCAGGGAACGCCAGGCTCTTGGGAAATTCCTGGAGGAAGTCTCTGCCTTGTTCCAAGCTCTGGCTGAGCTGGGGGTCCAGGGGCACGCACCCTGTGCAAGAAGGTGGGGTTGGAGGAAGGCAGGAGAGGTTTAAGAGGGAAGAGGGACAGAAGGTGAAAAGAAGAAAGATGGGTAGGCTCTCCCATCACCCAGACAACAGCTGTATACTGACCAGCAATGAAGCTCTAAAGTACAGGGATGGGGAGCTTGTGGGCCCTTCAAAGGCTGTGGGGTTACACCTCCCATGATCTTTTCTTGAGGGTGAAAGTCGAGACTAAAACTGTGAAAGATTCTGCTGCTACAGTGGGAGAGGAAGCCCCTTTGCAGAGGACGTGAGTCATCTGGCACAGGGCTCAGCAGGCGTTTCTGACACTTTGAATCACTGTGAGTTCGTACTGAATTGAAATTAATTGTTTGATTAATTTGTTTTGGGGTGGGGTTTTTTTGCCTTATGGAGTTGTTGAGATGATTATAATCACTGTAATGTTTGCTAATTTTAATGTTATTGTCATCATTGTGTGACCTTCTTTGAGCTCAACGTGGTTGCAGGAGAAGCGGAATTTGAGTATTCAATCATCAACTCAGTTTTCCTAGAGTGGTTCCTCTAGCTGGCTCCTCTAGCTGACTCCATCTATTGCAGCTCTGTCCTCCTTTGCTTTGGATCTGTCCCGTGATGCCCCCGGCAAGGTCCAGACTGACACAGCCTTATGGCCGGGATCTTTCTTAACCGTATTTAAAGTGTTATGTGGATATCAAAGTCACAAGAAAACAATCATCACAACCTTTAATGCTCTCCTAGAGGGTACTCCGGATAAACTCACCTAGGAATGGGACCTTGGCATGCTTGGCCAGCTCCTGTCCACCTCCTTTGGAAAAGACATTGGTGCATTCCTAGAACAGAAGAGGAAGCTTAATTCTAGAGGAAAAGTGGGGAGGAAATTCTGGAGGAAAGGTGAGGTGTAAATAAATTAATTCATATAAATACAGTGGTATCTCTAGTTGCGGACGCGGTCCGTTCCAGGGTGCCATTCGCACCCTGAAAAGTCCGCAACTAGAGCGGCACTTCAGCGCAAGCGCGACAGAGCACTTCTGTGCATGCGTAAAGTGCACAGAACGCTTCTGCGCAGGCGGCAAAACCCGGAAGTACACTCACGTTCTCAAGCCGAAAAGACGCAACATGAACCTAACGCAACACGAGGTATGACTGTACGTATTTATATACCACTATATCGCGCTGTGGGTAAAAGCCTCAGCGCCTAGGGCTTGCCGATCGAAAGGTCGGCGGTTCGAATCCCCGCGGCGGGGTGCGCTCCCGTCGCTCGGTCCCAGCGCCTGCCAACCTAGCAGTTCGAAAGCACTCCCGGGTGCAAGTAGATAAATAGGGACCGCTTACTGGCAGGAAGGTAAACGGCGTTTCCGTGTGCTGCGCTGGCTCGCCAGATGCAGCTTTGTCACGCTGGCCACGTGACCCGGAAGTGTCTGCGGACAGCGCTGGCTCCCGGCCTCTAGAGTGAGATGAGCGCACAACCCTAGAGTCTGGCAAGACTGGCCCGTATGGGCAGGGGTACCTTTACCTTTACCTTTATATCATAAAAACAGCAAAGTAGCTTACAATAATATCTACTGTAATCTACATAATATCTACAATAATATCTATTTAAAATAAAAATGTGAAAATTTAAAATCAGAGACCATTAATTAACTATTATGGAAATATTTTTTTCTTAAGTTGCCTGCCAGCATAGGAAAGAGGCATTTAAACAGAAGGCAGAAACAGAGAGCTGACTCTCTATGGACGGAGTATCCCATAGGATTGGACCAATAACATGAAAGGCTGTTTTGTGTTGATGCCAAATGAGCGTCGCCACCTCAGGGGACAACCAAGGATGCTTCTGCAGATGCTCTCGGTGTTAAGCTGGGCGAAAAGCCAGTCCCTAAGGTACCCTGGACCCAAGTTGCTCAGGGCTTTGTAAATTAACATAAGGAACTTGAACCTGGCTTGGTAGCAGATGGGCAGCCAGTGCTGATGTTTTAGCAATGTTGTCTGTCAGCTCTCCCCATGAGAGTTCTGGCCACTACATTCAGCACCACACTGCAACTTCTCAACCAAGCCCAAGGGCAGCCCCACATGAGCGCATTGCAATAATCCAGTCTCAAGGTTACTAATGCAGGGACTACAGCTGTTGAGCTATCAGGTATATGTGAATGCCCTCAACTCACTCTCCCTTTACTGGGTACCCCTTTCTTATTGGGGCAGCCTAACCCAAGACAGTTCCCACCTTCTGGTCAAGAGGAAGGGAAAGAAGAGGGGAGAACATTCTCCGCTGTGGTGCCAAGTAGTTTGCCCTCTCTAATGCCCCCTTCCTCTAATGAGACCAGGAATGTCTAAAGGATGCTATCTGAGCAACAGAACTTCCCATTTGGGCAAAAATGCATCAGCAGGAGGAATTTCCTTTAGGATCACAGTGTCGGGAGTCCTAACTGGTTTTCCACCCTGCTCCTGGTATTTCCTTCCCAAAAAGAAAAAGACACATGAAATGTCAGCTCTATCTCTCACAAATATCATGCCATAAAGTTTGGCCATTAGCAATTATTCCCCTTGGTAAAGCAGAAATGCTTGCAGAAGCTCCACCAGAGGACACAACCCTAAACTTGCACCTGCAATCAGGTTTTTAAAAAATCACTCCAACGGCCGCCAAGCTCAGCTTTTAATAAATTTGCGCACGCTGAGCTTAACTCAGCCCCTGACTCTTACCGAACAGTGCGGGCAGACGAAGCCGCTCATGTTCTCCACGATCCCAAGGACCCGTAAGCCTGTCTTCTTGCAGAAGGTCAGCTCTCGCCTGACGTCCCCCACAGAAACAGCCTGAAGAAAGAAGACCATCTTGCGTAATACGGTGGTAATAGGGCGGCAGCAGGAAACAAAGCTGAGCAAGAGGCAAACAGGTCTGGCAAAGTGAGCAACCTTTTCAGCGGCCACAAATGTGTTATTTTCAAAGCAAATCTCAAAACTGTAGAGAATTTTCACATGATTCTGAAAGCTGCCTCGTACCAAGTCGAGCTGCAATGGTTCTTTGATCCAAAGCTGTCAAATGCACCAGCAAGCATTTAGCAGCAATTTCCTTGGAAGCTGAAAGTTGAGTTGGATGCATGGTTGGTTTGGACGCAGGAATCCGCCTCATGCCCACAAAGACCACAGGTCCATTTAGCACAGTATTGTCCGCTTTGACTGGCAGCAACTCTCCAGGGTTTCAGGAAAGTGTCTCTCCCAGTTTTACCTGCAGATGCTACGGAATAGACCTGGGACCTTCTGCACGCAGAGCAAATGCTGTACTACTGTGCTACAATGGATGTTTTAAACCCTATGTTTTAAAAAACTAATAGCTGTGTTGTCGTGATGGACAGGTAGTTTATAACTAAACTATGCAACAGATGCTGAGTACTGTATTATACAAGCCAACTGTAGTGCAGGGGAGAAACTTTATCCAAAAACGTCTCTTGTGGCTATAAGAGCACCCCCTGGTGTCTATAGACAGCTACAGAAATTGCCTTTGAGAAATAACACCTAGAGCACACTGATTTCCCCCCCTATATAAAATGATTAAAGCCAATATTTTCAGGATCCTCAAATAAAATTTCCGGTATCCTGCAGTGCCAGGATGCTAGTTTGTGTTCATCTGAAAGTCTTGGTGATTTGATGTGCCCAGCAGAATGCTGAAGGGCAACTTCGGTGAGAATAGCCCAGAACCCAAAAAAAGCAGTAACTCTGATACTATAATCAGAATCACCCCAAGCGACTTATGCTGGAAATTACCTAGAAGTATGTAACATGAGAAAATAGATAGCTAAGATGTGGAACCAAAACATATTTTATGAGAACTAAGGACAATGGTTTAAAAAGGGGATAACTTTAGGGGGAAAGGGAATCATTTAGTGAATTTTAGAGACACAAATATTCAGTTTGCAACGAATGCTACGACAAACCATGGTTTAGTGCAAACAGCCAATTGTGTGGGTTCCCGGAGTGAAGATCATAGGCACAGAGCAACCATTCCTCCCTCATCTCCTGGTCTGCTGCTGCCCTGCTATATGGGGTCAAGTCATTGTTCAGCTTTTGGCTCCAAGGAGCAGGGCGGCAGCAGAAGCAAGCAAGGAACTTGCTCCAGGAACCCGCACATTGGTTTGTTTGCACTAAGGCATGGTTTGGCTCATATTACATACAGAGTTGGTTTATTGACACCAAGCCCACATTTATACTTTATGATGAATTCAGAGAAATCATAGTGGAAGTTGGCATTTTCAATCTAGAGCTTTCAAAAAGCTACACATATAATGCATAAAGTTTATTTAGGTGCACCTTAAGTTTCAATTATAGACACTTCCAGTTTAAAGATTTGTAGCTGTGTAATTAGCTGTGTGAACGTGTGTGTGTGTAGCTATTATTATTATAGTTGCTTTGTTCCTATTATTTGTCACTTTTGTACAGGTGCGTACAGTGGTGCCTCGCAAGACGAAAAGAATCCGTTCCGTGAGTCTTTTCGTCTTGCGGTTTTTTCGTCTTGCGAAGCAAGCCCATTAGCGGATTAGCGCTATTAGCGCTATTGGCAGTTTAAGGGCTATTAACGGCTTTTTAAGGCTTAAGGGATTAGCGGTTTAGCTGCTAAAAGGCTATTAGCAGCTTAGCGCTTCAGAAAAAGGGGTTGGGGAGCGAAAAAAACCCTCAAACATTTTCGTCATTTTCGTCTTGCGAAGCAAGCCCATAGGGAAATTCGTCTTGCGAAGCGCCTCTGCAAACGGAAAACCCTTTCGTCTTGCGGGTTTTCCGTCTTGCGAGGCATTCGTCTTGCGGGGCACCACTGTAATATGTTTTTAATTAAAAATTGCAGGAAAACCCAAGAAATTAAAAGACAAGAAAAAGAGAGAAGTCATCCGTACCTGCGGTGTTGTAACAAGAATTGCCCCAAGAGGCTTATAAGGCCGAAGGGATTCTACGGTGGAGATATGCTCATCGGATGTGCCAGGGGGTGTATCCACAATCAAGAAGTCAAGTTCTCCCCAGGTGACATCGGAGACAAACTGCTTGATCAAAGCTATAATGAAGTATAGAATGGGAAAATATATTGGACTGCATCCAACTAAGTTCTACTGAGCAGCCCCACTGAAATGAATGGTCCTGAGGTAATCAAGTCCATTCATTTCAATGGATCTGCTCCAAGTAGAACTTAGCGTTGGAGGACCCACACAGACACAATTCACACAATAACCCCGTGGTGACAGGAGCACAGGTCCACCACACAGGTCCTGGATGAAGACAGGAAATGGGCGGAGGCGATGGGGGCGTGGCCAAAGACCGGTCTGCCTTAGGTCACATGAAAGCAGTATAACCCTCCATGTCGTCTGCTCACGTCTTCCGGTGACATTGCTATCTGCAGACCCTGTCCATACAAACCTGCCCAAATCTAAAGATCTTCCACAGATGCGCTTGTTTATGTCCCACCGATATCAGAGGTTCATTTGCACAGGACAGGAGGAGACTTGAGACAAGGCCTCACAATGGCTGTGTTCAAACTCTGAAACTCCCTTGCAACGGAGAACTAACTTTTTAAAAACTGACCTGCAATTTAATCAAGTTTGTTGATACTTGTTTTAAATTGGCAGCTGTGATGTTGTTGTTTCTAATTGACCGTTTCTTCCTGCTCTTATTTTGTTTGTCGCCGCTTCTTGATTATGGCTGCGAGCTGCCCCCGGGGGGGCCATGCAGAAAGGCGAGGACTAAATAGCATGTATTTTCTGAGCACATGGCCACACGCAGGGATTTTGAAGGGATTCAGAAGGGCGATGGTGACACTCATTTAGGGTCACCCAACTCACTTGCTACCCATGTAGACCCTGCGCTAGACCTCTGTCCTCCCGCAGGAGCTGGAAACTGCCGGCTGGATGCACGGAACAAGAAGTCATGAAGGAAAAACAACACGCCAGAACTGTACCTCCCAGTGCATGTTCAGAGTGTGAAGAGCTAACTTGGAGCACTGTTGCCTGGAGGAGATTCTTACTCATTGCAGCCGGCACACTTGGAAACAGGGACGTGTGCTACCCATTTGCAAATAGGTCACTTGCTTTGCTGCCCGGGGGGCGGGGAGGATGGACAATAAACCTCCAGGCAACTGAGTTCAAAAGGTGGTTGTCCCCAAGACCGACTGGATTATTGTAACTCGCTCTACGTGGGGCTGCCCTTGAGAATGACCCAGAAACTCCAGCGGGTGCAGAATGCAGCAGCGAGACTCCTTACGGGGTCTTCGCTGCGAGATCATATTCACCCGGTGCTATACCAGCTGCACTGGTTCCCGGTGGAGTACAGGATCAGGTTTAAGGTGCTGGTTTTAACCTTTAAAGCCCTATACGGCCTAGAACCCTCATACCTACGGGACCGCCTCTCCTGTTATGCCCCACAGAGAAACTTACGGTCTTCAAATAAAAACATCTTGAAGGTCCCAGGCCACAGAGAAGTTAGGCTGGCCTCAACTAGAGCCAGGGCTTTTTCGGCCGTGGCTCCGATCTGGTGGAACACTCTGTCACAAGAGACCAGGCCCCTGCGGGACTTGACATCTTTCCGCAGGGCCTGCAAGACAGAGCTGTTCCACCAGGCCTTTGGCCAGGGCACAACCTGACTCCCTCCCTCGGCAATCTTCGCGGAGCTCTGGCCCAATGGTTGCCAGTGGCTTGAATTAATTAATTTTATAATGAATGATTTTAGAGTGTTGTTTGTGCTGTACTTTTGTACTGTTTTATTGTTGTTAGCTGCCCTGAGCCCGGCTTCGGCTGGGGAGGGCGGGATATAAATAAAAATTATTATTATTATTATTATTATTATTATTATTAGGCCAGATATCTCTAACAGGGGCACGCAGGTAAGTAAACATTTGTATCTTCCATACCATTTTTCTTTGGTCCTCTCCATATTACGGCATCGTCTGGCTTTTCCAGAAGGAAGCCAATGGACATGACGGCAATGCTTTTGTCTTGGCCAACAAAGACCGGCACCCAGCCACCGTCGCACTGGTGAACATCTCGGTCCTGAACATTGAGCATGCGCGGGATGCTGGGGCCACAGAGGTCTACGTCCAGGATCCCGACCTGCATTGGGAAGACAAATTGGGGGGGGGGGGGGGCTGTTTAGTAAAAAACAACCAAACAACTAAAAAAAAAAAGCAACTTGCAAGCCCAGCGTATAAAACCTTTCTCTGGACATGGCACAGCAGGCCGAGGAAAGGTAGGTGAAAGCTGCAGGATGGGATAAAGATGAATTCTATCACTGTAACATTCTGCAGTGGTAGGCAATCAAGTCCTTCAGTGTAGCGGCACCGATGACCATGAAGGGGGTGGTTTTGCCTCTACATCAGGGTGCTGGCCTGGGATGAAAACTGCTCTGTCTACCTCATGACTCTTACCTACTTTAATCCCCCTACCCTTGCTCCCTGATAAAATTGGTGTGGTCTTGGAGGACTACCATTTTTGCTTTTTGGGTGGGGAGGGGAGGCTGGATTAGGTCCCCAGGCTGGGGTGTGTGTGTGTTTACCTGCCCTGGCATTCAGAATATGCTGATCAGATCAGTACAGCCATATGTAAAGGTAAAGGGACCCCTGACCATTAGGTCCAGTCATGGCCAACTCTGGGGTTGCGGTGTTAATATCGCTTTATTGGCTGATGGAGCCGGTGTACTGCTTCTGGGTCATGTGACCAGCATGACCAAGCCGCTTCTGGCGAACCAGAGCAGCGCACGGAAACACCATTTACCTTCCCGCCACAGTGGTACCTATTTATCTACTTGCACTTTGACGTGCTTTCAAACTGCTAGGTTGGCAGGAGCTGGGACCTAGCAACAGGAGCTTACCCCATTGCGGGGATACGAACCGCCGACCTTCTGATCGGCAAGCCCTAGGCTCTGTGGTTTAACCCACAGCGCCACCCGCGTCCCTAAAGCCATATGTACCTACCTACAAAACCAGGAAATGGTGCTTGCTGGAAGCAGCTCATAGTCAGCTGATCACCAAAAACCCCTCCTACCTCCCATTCCCATTGAGCCTCCTCCATTTCTGATGGGTCAACAGCCTTCTAGGCATCCATGACAGAGCAGTCCATGAATGGGCAGCACACTATAGGCTGGGGAAGGGGAACATCTGGATCTAGTGTCAGGAGGGAGAAAATGTTTCCCTATTCACTTTTCTATGTGATGCATGATTTCATACACTTCATAAAGTCATAGAATTGTTGGAAGGGACCCTGTGGGCCATCTAGTCCAATCTCCTGCAATGCAGCTGTCCCATACAGGGATCAAACCTACAACTATTATGTCACATCTTACCATGCCTCCCCAAACTTTGCAACCTTTTTCTCAAGGGTTCAGCTCCATCTCTTCTGAGCTCTTTCCCAAATGAGACCATGGGGAGGGGACTTGAACCTGGGACTACCCATGGACTGAACCTCTGATGCTTCACTGTGTTACAGTTCCACATGGAGGCCTTACCTGTCCTCACCATGGACTCTCTCCTTAGCCTCCTATCTCCCCGGATAGTCCTGGGCAAATTCATTTCCAAGCAGGCCATGTCAAGTCTCATGGGCCTCTGGGGAGGGAGCAAGTCAGACAGGGAGGGGCGTGAGAGGCAACGTGATGGAGGTGGAAATTTTCCATCATGGAATTTTATCCCACTGCTAGATTTTTCCACTTCCATATCTAAAAAAACACAGTTTCGTAAACATTCATTAGTAACATAATGAATGGATACAAACCTGTAAGGTTTTGTAGACAGTTTCAGGGATGTAATTAACTTTTCCCCCTCCAGGTGACTCTCCCTATGGAGCACCCAGGCACATGCAGTAAATTTAAATGCTTACCTCCTTTGGGTGTGTGTGTGTAAAAATTAATGTTAAACAGTGTCACTGTCTTACCATGCTAACAGCACTGCGTAGGTGTTGGTATTGGAGTGGGTGTTCAAAACCTTCTAAGTGTGGATCTCAGCGACAATTTACCCAGTGAAATTGCCCAGTGGTTTTTTTAAAAAAACACATATTTTTATTAAAGATTTCTTAGTTTACAAAAATACATGCATGGTCTCTTTTTCCCCAAGCTGCATTTACTACAGATCAGTTTCATTTGTTGTGATACAGTAGTGTTACATACAGTGTTAGGTTAGGAAGAAAAGAGGGGGAGAGGGGGAATGCTTCTATTCTTCTACTTAGTGAGTTCTCTTACTATTTTCTTGTTGTATTTCCTTGGTGGTGAGAGAGGTTGGGGGTGGCCTAGGGTGTGGTTGGTTGTCTTGGTTGTTGTAGTGAGATTTGCTTTTGTCTGTGAGTGGGGTATGTGTGTTTGGATCAGGTTAGCCAGATTATTATTAATAATAATAATAAAATATTTTTTTTATTTATATCCTGCCCTCCCCAGCCGAAGCCGGGCTCAGGGTGGCTAACAACAATAAAATAATACAACATTATAAAATCATTTAATTATAAAATTAATTCAAATCAAATTGATGGCAACCACTGGGCTAGAGTTCTGTGAGGATTGCCAAAGGAGGGAGTCAGGCTGTGCCTTGCCAAAGGCCTGGTGGAACAGTTCCGTCTTGCAGGCCCTGCGGAAAGATGTCAAGTCCCGCAGGGCCCTAGTATCTTGTGACAGAGCGTTCCACCAGATCGGAGCCACAGCCGAAAAAGCCCTGGCTCTGGTTGAGGCCAGCCTAACCTCCCTGTGGCCTGGGACCTCCAAGATGTTTTTGTTTGAAGATTGATTTGTATGCTGTCGGCAGATTCTTGTTGCTGCGCCCAGTGTTTATTTGAGGACCCATGAAAGCCAGCGTGCAGTGACCTGAAGTCTGGAATAAATAGAACGTAGCCCTGTCCACTCATTTCCTGTCGCACATGGAAGGACCTCTGGGGCCTCTGGCTTCATCCAGTTCCCAACGGCCCACCCAGGGAGCTGACAGGAGTACAGCAAACTTACCCTGAAGCCCCCCCATTGCCTAAGCACCTGGAAGAATGAAGAGGTGGGCCGTTGGGAACTCAATAGAAGGGAAGGGTCAAAGAGCACAGTCTGGCCCATACCCCTCACGTAATGGGGACCTCATGAAGGGGAGTACCTGAAACCCTAAACCCAATCCCACACAGTTAATCCCCTTTGTCCCTCTTCCTCCAACCAAAGTTTCCATTTACCAACTCTAATTCCGCTCTGTCTTCCAACTCCCTGACCCCATACTCCATGGCTCTCCCACTTCCCTTCAAACATACAACATAAGGAGTGGATAAAATACCAGTAACACAATGAGTCATTTCAATGGTGTAATTAACTCCCCGCACCCCAGCAAATACAGCTAATTTAATTTCTTAGCCTGGGGGGTGGGAACAAGCTCAAATTAATGTTACAGATTTGAGGGCCTTGGTTTTTGCTTCCTGAGATGTAAACAATGTACACAGGCATATAATGCCGAGTGGTCATGTTCTTAGATATCTTTAGTTATTCCGGAAAAAACCCCTGAAACCCAAAACTAAAACCAATTTGCGTGTAAAGCTCCAGCTTTGTTAGACTACAATGTTTAGACCACATTAACTGCACTGTTATTGATTCCTCCTGTCCCCAAATATTGTTTCAGATACTTCTGAGTACTGAAAAAAACAAACAAGAGATGAGTAAAAGGTAAAGGTAAAGGGACCGCAGATCATTAGGTCCAGTCGTGACCGACTCTGGGGTTGCGGTGCTCATCTCGCTTTATTGGCCAAGGCAGCCGGCGTACAGCTTCCGGGTCATGTGGCCAGCATGACTAAGCTGCTTCTGGCGAACCAGAGCAGCGCACGGAAACGCTGTTTACCTTCCCGCCGGAGCGGTACCTATTTATCTACTTGCACTTTGACGTGCTTTCGAACTGCTAGGTTGGCAGGAGCAGGGACCAAGCAACGGGAGCTCACCCCGTCACGGGGATTCGAACCGCCGACCTTCTGAACGGCAAGTCCTAGGCTCTGTGGTTTAACCCACAGCGCCAGCTGTGTCCCCTAAGAGATGAGTACATAATATTAAATTAAGGAATACTTGCCTAGATTTGTTTGCTAATCAAAGTTCAGCTGCCTTAGCACTCTGGAATTCCCCACCCCCCCATTTTTCAGAAAACCCACATAACTAGGACCAGCAGGATCACACCTGTTTCACTTTGAAGTTTGGTCACCTGACGTCATGGTGACATCAGGCAACTGGTGAGTGGGAAGCCCTGCTCATCTGTTGAAATGACCCGTAGGGGGTGGGGGGTGCTCGGGATCTGCCCTGTACACTGGACCCTGTTCCCTAACCCTCTTCAAAGCGTTCAGGGTAGTATACATGAAGGCTTATCCCCAAGAAAAAACGTGTGGAATGGAGGTACATTAGACTGCGAGATGGCATATGGGCCAGGACTGCTGCAATCACTGCTGAGCAGGGATCTGGGTACTCTGGGTTCACATTCAATCTTTGCTTTGAGTCCTGGAAGACCTGCTCCCTGTCTTGCCGGCCTCTTCCCACCTGGCCTGAGAGGGCAAGGCCTTGACTGATTCCAGCTGCAAAAGCCGAGGCTGCTGAAGAGGTCAGAGACCATTATGGCTGTTTCTTAGTGCAGACCCAAGTCATTGAGCCCCTATGAAACACCACTGGCAGCAACAGACATGTTCTATGCTTATGATAATAGTTTATTCTCTTTTTGATTATGCCATTTTAAACGTGCATTCTATATGTGACTTCCTCTCGTAATGTTTTCTTTTGAAACATTTAAGAAAACTTTGCCGTTGTTCACTTTGCCACTTTAAATAGGCATTCTTGTAGTTGACCTCCTTTGTAAAGTGTTATTTTGAAAACCTCAAGATAATATTTTAGCTTCCTGTTAACTAAGTTGCTTTGAATGTATACTTGACTTTCTTCATTGATGTTTGATTCTGGATTGTTTTATTTGATGTTTTAATGTAGGTTGTAAACCGCTTTTAAGGTCCCTCCCCCGCTTAAAACTATAAAGCGAACAGAAATGAAATGAAGAACAACAATCCAGTGCTCTAACCACTATACCACATGGTACATACCTTTTTCCCAGTGTGATGCAGAGCCAAAGCCAGCTCTGTTGAGATGGTGCTCTTGCCTACGCCCCCTTTCCCCGATAGCACCACGACAATGTGCTGGACCCCAGCCAGGTTACCTCCATCTGTAAGGGACAAGAGGACCAGGGTGAGGAAACAGTTTTCGTTCCATCTGATTTCCAATGTTCTGGTTGCAAGTGAGGTTGCTTATGTGCACAAAATGGCATCTGTCAGGCACAAAAGGAAGGCATTTGGCAGGTGAGAGATGAGGAGGAACCCAAGTTTGCAAAAGTACATTTATTTATTTTTAAGGGGAAAACCCTAAGGTGGGAGAAATATGCAATACAGCTGATTGAGGACAGAGTGAGCTCTGTGGTCATTTATTTACTATCTGTTAAATTTGTTAGTTGCTTAGCCTTTCCCAAGGAAATCCAAAGCGACTTACAGCCAAGCAAACAATCCACACACTGATACATTAAAACCAACATGGTTTCTCTATAAAATGCTTAGAAATGAACGCTGCAGGTTGCTTTAAAAATAAATTGTGGATAGCCAAATTATTATTATTTAAAAACAGCAAAAGTAGGTCAAAAGAAAGAACAATAAACAATGGTAAACATATTCTGCTGATTACCATAGACATTACAGTGGTACCTCAGGTTACATACGCTTCAGGTTACAGACTCCGCTAACCCAGAAATAGTACCTTGGGTTAAGAACTTTGCTTCAGGATGAGAACAGAAATTGTGCTCCGGCGGCGCGGCAGCAGCAGGAGGCCCTATTAGCTAAAGTGGTGCTTCAAGTTAAGAACAGTTTCAGGTTAAGAACGGACCTCTGGAACGAATTAAGTACTTAACCCGAGGTACCACTGTACTTCAAAGTAAGATTTCAATGTATGAAACTGCATACATTGCCACAAAAGCCACCTTTTTATTTTCTCCCTTGATTAAGTGTTTAATGTACAGGTTCCCACAATATTTGAAGCCAAAATCTGTTATGAATTGCAAATTCATCAAAGCACCCAACACATCCCCTCCCAATTTGTATTAGCAATTCTCTCAATTCATACCTCCACTTGCACTAGCTAGTTGTGGCATTTTGGCTTATGACAGTTGGAAGCCAAATTCCATAGCGATTAGAATTCCAGGACACCTCAATCACTGGCTTCTGTAGTAACAAAGCCATCCAGGATGTCTCCCATTGCAAAATGTAAACACAGCCATTAAGTGATCATAGACTCGCGAGGCAAAAAGGTGAATAAGGATGGACAACTTGAGTCACCCAGGAATTTCCTGCACCTTCACACAGCCAGGCTGAGGGAACATCTTAATAAGGCTTAAGTTCCCCAACCGTATCAGAAGCAGAAGACACTTATCTCCTCAGCGGAGGATTTTGGACATTTAAAAGGATATTAAAAGATGGATACTGAGGAAGACAATTCTTGGCACCCTGTGGGGGATCAAAATCAATCGAAGCAACAAGATTCCCTGGAGATGGAGCCAACCATGACCTTGGCAGATGTCATTAGGAAGTCCACGAAAGGTAACACCGGGGTGATCTTTCCCCCTTTCCTACTGCTAAAATGGCTATTAATATTAAAATATTAATATTTATTGAGAAAGGCATGAGGTCATGTTGAATATTAGAAGCTTGCTTGTCAGCTGTCATCAACAGAGAGAGTGTTCTGGGTGACATTTAGTTGTCTTATTGGAGAGAGGGAACGTGGCGACTGAGTAGCAAATATCAGTTTGCGCAAAGGGGCCCCCAAGCTACAAAATTAAGATTGCATCCCTCTATCTAATTTTTATCCCAACTCCTTTAAGGAGCTATGGTGGGAAACATGATCCCTATATCTTTAAACACACACACACAAAATATTACACAATATTGTTATTTGTATACAATAGAATGCATGTTATAAATCATCATGGTATAAAAATAGCACACACAGTGTTTTTATTTCTTTAAATGTTTTAACAGTGTACACTGCCTTGATATCTTATGATATGGTGGTACAGAAATACTTTTATAAATATAATAAATAGGGTTGTATCCAATGCTAGTCCTACTCAGAGTAGACTCACTGAAATGAATAGCCATGACCAACGTAGGTCCATTCATTTCATTGGGTCTACTTCTGAGTAGAACTTGGTTGGATACAACCCACAATCTAAGGCTTATTCTTATGGTTTCTTATATTAGTAATATAAAGATGTCAATAAATATTTGTACAATGCACCAGTAAATATGCACAGGTAATTAAAAGGACAAGATAATTATGAGTGGGTAATTAAAAGGACAAGATAATTATAGATCCGTTCTTGAACTACTCAGATACTAATATCACCTTCCTATCTTTTGTCAAATAATGTATTGATTAACTCTATAAATTTGTTTAGACTATTTCCTGACCTGAAATTCTTAATCCCTCAGTTACAAAACTCCAGCTATTAATCACCTCTTTGGCCTGTGCTTCCGCCTCAAACATAGTTGTCTTGTCATATCTATTACCTATAATAGACTTCTCCCCTCACAACAGCTCTGTGAAGTAGGTTAGGCTGAAAGACACTGACTGGTCAAGATTTATCCAGTAATGTTTATAGCTGAACATGAATCTCCCAAGTCAGAGACTTAACACTCCAATCAATTAGGAGAATATAACTGTAAAAGTGAGTCGTTCCACACAGAAATAAGTTATTTTTACACTTAACTTTATGTAATGGTGATGAGTGATATATAATATATACACAATTTCAATAATCCTTCAGTCTTGGAACTTAGGAAAGTATTATCCCCTTATTGCAGATGCAAAGACAATGAGAGAGTAGCTTGCCTAAGGCAACCTAGAGAGTTCATGGCAGATAGGGATGGAAACAGGAACTTCCTCATTCATCCCTGAGACTCTTAGTCTGCAAATCTTATGCACACTTTCCTGGAAGTAAGCCTCAACGAACACCATAAAACATCTGAATAAATACGCATAGAATTGTACTGTTGGTCACTGTTACACTTAACCATATGATTAAAAAAATACTATCAAATGGCTACGGTGTTAATACCCCCCTTTCGAAAGCACAAGCCAAATTTTATATAGCAAATGTAAAAAGTCTACTGGGAAAGCTTGATTATTTAAATTTTATTTCTATATGCTTTATCTCACTATGACTAATAGTTATAAAACCCAAAAGTGTAAACTGATATAATGATAATTTTCATAGTATGTTATTTGTTGGGTTTTAATTAAGTTGGGTTTTATTGATTTATCCCCCCCCCCCATCTCTCAACCTATTTGTTATCTAATGTCCATTTCCCATATTATATAGCACAATGTCCTAAACTGAACTGGTTTGGAATACTGTGCCCTGCATTTAATAGAATAATAGAACCATAGATGGAGCCAGAGTCAATGACAGGCAGGGTCAACTAATTTCTCTTTAGTCCCCATCCTCCTCCCTGCTGAGTTCTACAATAGCAACATGGAGATCAAGGCTGAGGAAGTTGACCAGCAGTGCTGTCCACCCGGGCTGGTTACCTATAAGAAGGCAGGGGAACTGTGGGCTGTTTGACAGCAGACAGAGTTTGGCAGGGCAGATCCCCATTTGTCCCTCCACAGTGTACAACGCAAGGCCTAAGCTTCCGAAAAACACTGCACGCCAGAGGCAAGTCCTTCTGCCAACATTCAAATTTTGCATTCATAGGTGCTAACTTGAATAATTTTTTTTGGGGGGGGGGGTGTTTCTGCTCTGCCCCCCCCCCCCACTTCTGCAGAGCACACCTTCCTCCACTGTGCACAACTGGGCACTGGTCTCTCCTCCCCCCGTCCCTACGCAAGAACCTTGTTTAAATTACAGTGGTACCACTACTTGCGTTCACCTCCGGTTACATATCCTTTGGGATACACACGCAGCAAACCCAGAAGTGTTTTTCCGGGTTTTGCCGTGCATGCATGTGCAGAAACACTATATTGTGCCGCGTGCATGCGCAGAAGCGCTATATCGCACTGCACGCATGCGCAAAACAGGCACCTCCGGTTGCAGAAACCTTGGGATTTAAATGTTTTAAGACATGACATTTCAATAGCCTGCACTTACTGAATTAAGGACTTACAATTTAAAGCATTGAAAACTGTTAAGATTAATTTTAGCACATGTGAAGAACAAAAGTATATGTCAGGGTGGGGAACCTTTGGCCCCCCACCCTAACCATCAGCCATTTTGGTGAGGACTGATGTGAGTGGGAAGTTCAGCAACATCTGGAGGGCCAGCTGTTTCTCATACACCAGACCAACAGGAAGTTGAATATGAACCTTAACTCTTCATTTTCTAAGTGGCTCTGAAATGCAGAAACTGCAGTGGCAACTTTGATCAGTGGTAGAGTAAGCTGTCTTGTCAGGCTTAGTTACATCACTTCTACCCGCCTTGGGAAAAGAGGTATTAAAGCCTCTTGTTGTACACAGTTTACCTGAGAAGCTCAGCACATGAAGAGGTTTGAACTGGTTGCTCAAGCCACATGGAACACAAGCCACTCTTGTGTTCCTATATCAATAATTTAGGAACTTTCACCACTTTGTAACTAAGCTAAGTTGTACTGCCTGTGCAACTTTTCTAAACGGATGTATGGAAATGTACATGAACCTGACCTTTGAAGAGTTTGTAAGTAAACCATTTTTTAAAACTTACCAAACATGTAGTCGTCTTCTTATGCTGGGGTAAGAGGGAAACTTTAGAAAGAAACTTTTAAAGGGGGCATTTTAGAACTCACTTGGACATATTTTAAAGATCTAACGACCTGTATTTCCGTGCTTTACTTTGCTGGATATTTAGTGGCTTTAAACCTCTGCTGGGGTTTTCTCACTGTAGAGCACTTGCCCCAAACTTGGATCTTGGCATATCCCCAACCCCTCTCTCTTTTGCAGCAACGCAACTGTCATTAGCCTCAACTAAGGAAGAAAGCTGTAATCCAGCAAGGTCTGGAGGGCAGGTTCAACATCATTGCTCTTATTTCTTTGGAAAAAGTTCCTGTGCTTTAACAGCAGATAGTCATCTGACAGGCGCAGATTATCCCATTGTTGTTGAACATCTGCTTCTCCACAGATGTTAAAAAGTACAGGAAGCCTAGTTAACATCCAATCCCCTTCCCCAGCGACCATGCCTTCAAAGCGCATCAATCACTCACCCTCTGCGGCTTCCTCCATGTTGCTTCAGCAATTCCTCACCACTTCCGACTTCGTCAGGTGATTGACATGCACCTTGACGAATGAACTGACAACGGGGGTTTGCTTTGCCCGTCCTCTAACGAGTGACATCAATCTTGTCCAATGAAGAGGCAGCTGGGGGATCACGTTGCCCGCCTTTGTTCGGTACTCGACTGAGTGACGTAAACTTTAACCAATAGAAAGTCACCAGGGACTCTTCGGCTGCCTCCTGTCCTATGAGACAGCACTCACCTTACCCATTGACTGTTCCTTCTCAGCCAACCATATCTCGGAGACCGCCTTCTCTCTCTCTTTTTTTAATTGAGAAAATCTCCACCTCCTTGTTGAAGAGGGAGGAACAGGGTTTGCCAATGAGAGAGATGGGAAAGGGTCACTGGCGTCACCACGCCGTACTGCGCGTGCGACTTGAGCGCTATGCCGGGCGCTGAGCGAGGGAAGCGTCCAATGAGGAGAGAGGAAGATGGTGCCGTTCCCCCGCCCTCTCCCTTTCGTCGGGGGCGGGAGGAGCAAGAGGAGGAGTGACGCAGGTAGGAAACGGACGTGGAAGGAGGGGAGGGAGCCGAGCCGAGCTGCCAATGGGCGCGGCCAAGGTGGGCGCGCGCAGCGTGGATTGTTTATATCTCGCCTGTGGGAAGGAGGCCGGGGTGCGGCGCCTGCCGATGTGGAGCGGAGGGAGGCGCGCTCGCTCGCTCGCTTCTGAGGGGCCGGGGGAGGAGGAGGAGGAGGGGAAGCGGCTCTGTGGCTGGACGGCTGAGGTAGGCCATGGCGGGTGTTCGCGGCTGAGGAGAACGGGGCGTATGTATATGTATGGGGTAATCCCAGCCTGCGGCCTACAGCTCGGTTGAGAAAGTACTTCTGAGGCCACAAGCGGACCGTTGGCCAGTTTCTGGCAGGACCCCTCCCAGTGGCTGCTGGGAGTTTTCGCAAAGGACGCTGGGTAAAGTTGGACACTGGTCTCATTGCCCCGCCCCCAACTTACGAGGCATTTATTGGGTGCTTGGCCGAGAGACAGTGAGTCAGCGCAAGAATTATAGAATTGTACAGTTGGAGGCGGAGGGACCCTAAGGGTCATCTAGTCCAACCGAATGACTTTTTCTAAGTGGGGGCACGATTTAGCTGAAGTCGAGAGGTGCCTTTTCTCCTGTAGTTTTTTAAGGTACCTCTGTACCTTCTTTGCTTAAAAGACTATTGGGAAGGATGTGGGGTGTGTGTGTATGTGTGAAAGAGAGAGAGATTTGCCTAAAGGCCCAGTCGTGATGTTTGGGGTTCTATACTGAAGACACCCCCCTCTCTATCTCTGCACCCTATAATTTTAAACTTTTTAATTGTAACATAATGAATGAGCCAAAGGCCCAGTAGCGGGATATTACATTATACAAACAAACAAAATACTAAAATGAAAAAGTAGTAACACACCCATATTTCCTCAGCTGGCGTGGATGGTAAATGTTGAGCATCTAAGTCAGAAGCATAAGAAATAAAATCCCACCAGATGGCATAAAAGCGTTCTGGGTCAGCAGCCCATAAATTGACCACTGGAGAAAATGAGAGACGTGAGATTTCTGTCAGCTTTGAAGGCATGGGAAAGAGACATAGAAAGCTTCCTTCTAAAATTGTATGTGTGCCTTTTCTCCCTCCCCCCCTTCTTTACATCACAACTCTTAAAAAGTATAATTCTGTATGATTGAGATGGGGAACCTTTGCCCCTGCAGATCATGTTGGACTCCAGACTCCCATCAGCTCCAGCTAGTGTAGTCAAAGAGATAGGGATCATGGGAGCTGGAGTCTAACAATATCTGGAGGGCCACAGATCCCCCAGCCCTGCAATAGGAGGTTGCTTTTTGCTACACACCCATACAAGATGTCAGCCTTCAGAGGTACTCCTTCTCTATCTGGTTGGTCCTTTCTGGCTAGTCTGTTTGTAGTGCGTTTTTCTTGGGTTGCTGTATTTATCTCTTATAAGTAATTCACTTTATTATGTATACCATGTTCTGCCCATAGCCTTTTAAGAACAATTTTAATGAGATTAAGAATACAAAAAAAATGTACACATGAAAAAAGCTAAACACTGCTCTAAAAAGCAGTGATCTAAAATAAAATGCACATACACATCTTTAAAATCAGTAGTTTGCTTGCTTTTGTATTTTCTTAACTTGCTTTTACCGATCTATGTCAGCTACTTTGAGGCACCTTGGAAAGGTGCATAGAGATATTTTTTTAGTGAATTAAAAAAAAAAAATACAGGTTGGTTAGGACTTCGGTGAAAGGAACCAGAGTATGTGTACTTTGTAAATTTAAGATGTCAGTGGGCCATGTGTATTTTAGTCCAAAAAGAAAAAAGAAAAAAAAGAGAGAGAAAGTGAGACTGTACTCTGCCTTCTTAGGGGTTTATGTATGCTTGTGCCAATTGCAGGTGGCAAGGTTATATATTACGCTGCATTTAGAGGGATAATGTGTGCTTGTAATATGTTTAAGTACCTCGGTCTACGAACTTAATCCGTTCCGGAAGTCCATTATAAACTGAGGCGCACTTCCCTAATGAGGCCTCCTGCTGCAGGTGCCCTTCCACCGTTCGGATTCCGTTCTTAGACCGAGGTAAAGTTCTCAAACTGGGCCACTATTCCCGTTTTTGCGGTGTTTGTAAACCAAATCATTCTTAAACAGGACTGTTCTTAAACCGAGGTACGACTGTAGTAGGTGGAAGGGGGCTTTGGGTGCCATATGGATGTAGGGGAGGAGAAGGAGAAGCTGTAGATAAGCAAGAGTTTTCTTGTGTATACGGGAAAGGAAACTGTTGTGGGAGGGGTGAATGTAGGTACAGTTGCCCCAGTTTTGAGGACTGTGGATGGAAGGGGATGGGAAAGTTGTATTATGTGAGCAGCAGTTACCTTTGGGCATGGACAGTTTTTGAGGCTTCATAGGCACATGTTTATTATTTAAACTATTGTTTACTGTTAAGCTTTACTTTAAATCTGTAAGGCACTGTTGTATAGCCTCTCATGGGGATCTGAAACACAGCAGCCGTGCCTCACAGGACGTGTCTGAATTAAGAGAGACCCCATATTGAATGCAGCAGCAGTTGTGTTTGCAGTGAGTGCATAGGTGTTCTCACTGCACATGCATCAAATAGGACTCATAAATATACAGTGGTACCTCGGGATGCGAATGGGATCCGTTCCGGAGCCCCGTTTGCATCCTGAATAGAATGTAAGACGTGACGTCGCGTTTTGCTGCTTCCACGCATGCGCGTGATGTCATTTTGAGCGTCTGCACGAGCAGCGAAACCCTGAAGTAACGCGCAACCCGGAAGTGCTCAACCTGAAGCACATTCAACCCGAGGTATGACTGTGCGTGCATCTGGTATCCACAGTTTTGTTGGGGCTACCAGAAGTATGAATGTGGGTATTGGGTCAGGCACCTGCACTTTGTTTTGTACTTAAGAGTTTCCTGTGCCAAATACTAGCACATCTGAAGCGCATATAATTGTTGCATATAATGTGGTTCTGTTCTTGGAGAGCCTGGTTTCACAATGGATTCATGGCAAATGGTGGGACTTGAACTAGGATAAAATCCCAACTCTATATGGACAACATAGTTCATTCTATCCTGTGGGGCTGGATTACCTGTGTGCTTTGGCTCACCTCTGTGATACTAGCATTCTGTATTGAGGCAGTGCAGTACAGTTCATATAAAGTTGGATTGGGATCAGAGAGACCTGCTTCAAATCCCTGCTTAGTTAGGTCAGTGGCCTTCCAGGGTGCCTTTCATATGCCCCTCCTTTATGTGCTGAATTTAATTACTGACCGGGCACATAATTTAAATGTGATTTTCTACCTGTGGGTGTTAGAAAGTAAGTGATGCAAAGTCACTTCTGCTTTATGGGATGTCATTGCCATCTTTGAGTAGTGATGGTTCTCATTACATACTAAGTGACCTTTTCTTTCCACTTGATAGTTTAAGGCTGTGATCATTTAATACTATTTATTAAAGAAGTAAAAGTTAGGATACTTTTATGCAAAAGTATTTATATCTAAGAATAAAACTGATAATTATGAATCCATAATTGATAACTTTGTTCTGTGGTCACATTACATAGTGCTTACTGAGTCTTGTGGGTGCCTTAGGAGCCTAGCCTCTCCTTTAGCTTTCTGGGACTGTAAGCTGGTGATAACCACTCCTCTGTTACATATGAGAGTCACTGACATTTTCTAGCTAGTGTGGAGTGTAACTCTGTATGCCTAAGCGAGTAGTTTTCAGTCAGTGTGCCATGGCACCCTGGGGTGCCGCAGGCAACACTGACCTCTGTCCCTCTTTCTTTCCTTCCTTCCCTCCTTTCATGCCCTCTTGCCTCTCTGCCTCCCAAAGGCTTGTGTGGCTGTTTGTTGCAGCAGCCCTGGCTACAAGCTCCTCAGGCAAATGGTGCCTCTGGAGCTGGCCAGGGGGTGCTGGTTGCCAGAAGCTGAGGCAGCCTCAAAAAGGGGCGAGGGGCTGCTGGCTCTGCAGGCAAGGGGTGACATAACTGGGCTTCTGAGACTTGGAGCTCCCATAGGGGAGCCACAGAAATAATGTAGTTGGTCAAGGGAGCCCTGGACGCAAAAAGGTTGAAAACCTCTGGCCTAAGCATATATTATATGAATGCATGTTTGCTGTTGAAGCAGTGTACTGCTTTCTAGCCCTAGTGGTTTTTGCACTGGAACACACTCCTTATGGCATCATTATAGGTTCACCCTACAGTGGAAGGAAGCAATCCTTTCTTTTTTAACAGTTAAAGTATGTTGTCTGCCATAGAGACTTTGCTTCAGTGCTCTTGATGTTTCCCAGCTGTGTCTTGGTGTGTTTTCAGTTTGTTTTCTGTTCATGCTCCTCTTTATCCCATACTTAGCTTGTTATAGCTGCTCCTTTGACTGTAAAGTTCACTTGGAGTAATCTTTTTCCTCACAAGGCAGCTCAGTTGTTGACCTGCTGAGCTGCCTGGAGTGGCTCATTTGATCACTGAGCCGAGTGGCCTTAATCGCATTATGCCTATCCTGGTATTCTTTATGATGCCTGGGTTGGGCAGTTCTGAAATAGAGGCCGTTAGATCATGAAAGCTTATCTTCTGGGACACCTTTCAGGACCTCTTCCTGCAAAGTCATTGCAAAACATTTGGATTGTAAGAGCCCTGCTGAATATGACAACCTCTTTTCTTGCATACCCCCTTGGGAGCTAAGAATGGTGCTATTTTCCCCCTGCAATGGCAATCATAAAAATCATAATAATTTGCTTTATATAGCTGCCCCATAGCGGAAGTATTCTAGGAAGCCAGTGTGGTGTAGTGGTTGGACTAGAACCTGCGATGTCTGGGTTCAAATCCCCACTCAATCATAAAGCTCACAGGGTGACCTTGGGTCAGTCACAGCCTTTTAAACTACCTCACAGGGTTGTTGTAGAGATTAACTGAGGGGGGTGAGCCATGTGCTTCTTGGAGAAAATGGTGGGATATAAATGCAATAAATAAGCTCTTTTGCTTTTCTTCTTAAGAAAGCTGGAGGGGCCAGCCAGATGGAGATGTCATTTACCAACCTGGCATCCAGAGATCTCCATGTGGTCACAACTGGACCTGTGCCAGTAGCAAAACATGCCTGGCACCTCGCTAATTTCTAACACTGCTTATTCACTGTGCTTGTCTTGGGTATTGTGCTTCAATAAAGCACTTAATTTTTCTGTTACAATATATTGGCAGTGGTCCTTATTTCTGGTTTAGGGTGCAGTTTTGAACCCCGATTTTCATAAACTCCTGTAGCCTGGGGGTAAATAGTAGGACAGGAAGGCTTTGGTCACATTTAAGCAAGAACTGTTGGCAGATGTTTCAAAACGTTAAGTTTGTGGCCTGTAACTTCTCTGTATAGAATGACTGGAATCAGCTGCAGTGTAGCAAAAATGTATTTGGTTAAAACACTCGATGTTTACATAAAGGAGGATAAGGGAGGTTCTTGCTGGTCTCTACTGTTGGATATTTCTTGTTTTCAGTGAAATATTTTCCCTTGAACTGTACTGTATCCTCTTCTTGACTGCAGCGTCCATCCCATCTCCAAAGTAGTATATTGATTTATCCAGAGAGCTTAGGGAAACACATGGTCATTTGCCCCCCTCAGTAGATCAGACTTGAAAGCACGACTTGCTCAAGGTCATCTGAGGAGATTCCCAGTGAAGTGAGGATTTGGACTTGGTTTTCAGTGATCTTAGTCTAATCGCTACATTGTACAATGCTTCCATTCTGAAACCTTGCAATTTAAAAAAGTAAACTTTAAAAACATAAAACAAATGGACTCAAGAAAAAGGCCAGGTTAGGGTGGGTGGGAACCGAGAAGAGAAGTGGAAAACTATATGAAATGACATTTTCAAAGACTGAACTCCGGGGGTGGGGTGCGGGAGAGAGTACATACATGACTGCTGTGATGGATAAGTGAATCTGTCTAAGACAGAGTGCCTGATATGATATTATTCTCTTTCTGCCTTCTTCCTCTCTCCAGGCTCTCATGCCTCCTTCCATGTTCAGGCTCTTTTATAATACGTAGCTATTTGCTTCAGATGGTCTGTCTTGTGCATTTGTACAGAATTATTTTTTAAGGCATCACTAGCAGTTATTACAGTACAACAGATTACCTTTGTTTATGTTGACTTTCCCCAGCATTTTTGTTGTTGTTGCTGCATTCCCCTCCTCCCTGCAAAGAACTCAGGGTTGTGCATATGTTTCCTTGCAGCAGCCCTGCGAGAGGTTTAAGTCGGCAAGACAATGACTGCCCTAGAATCAGTAAGCTTTATGGATGAGTGGGGATTTGACCACAGATCTTCCCTGTATACTGCATATAGCTGCTTACTATCCTTTCTCTTCATTTACTTTGCCTCTCTTCATTAGATTATAAGCCTGCAGGCAGGGCCTGGACATCACTTAGAGCATGTTAAAGGCTATAAATAATAAACAGTTTCTGTCTGAAGGAAGGATGATTGTTCTTGTTATTGTGTGGTTAATAGTAAAGTAGGAAGAGTTGGCTTGAATAACATCTCTCCTTGCTTTCCAGATTACCTCTCCAAACACGCCATGGCACGCCGTATGCGCAACAGCAGAGCTTGGCACTATGTCCTGAGTGGGGTACGCCGTGATGCAGACTCAAGGACAGTAGCATTGCCCTCTGGTTCCCTTAGCTGGTCGTCTGATTCTGATGGGCAGGTATGATAGTGCAGAACAGCCTTCTTAAGACCCAGTGCCATCTGGATAGTTGACTGTTTGTCTGAGTGGGAAAATTGACTGTTGGCATGTGTTTTGGATTTTTGACCAGGACTGTAATAGCTTTGCCCAATGAACTAAACTTTCATGAGCAATGAATCCATGAACCTAGCAGGGAGCTTAAATTGATCTACATTCATGTTTTTTCTTATCTGGGTGAGAGAAGTAAGTTGGCACTATTCCCGCCCCCACTACCACCGGAATTAAATTACACCAGCATGTGTGGTAAACCACATGAAAGTTTATTTTGTGCTAGATGGAGTCTATTTACTTCATCAGTTGATGTTTTCAGAGTGTGGGCACCCAGAGCTTGGTTGCAGAGTGTATGCTCTTTTTGTTCACAATACTCAGATTCAGCTGAGATCTCCATTTGAGAGGTACTTGAATAGCAAAGCAGGGAAGGAACATGGCCTGAGCCCCCAGCTAGTTTATTTAATAAATTTATTCATTGTGTTTATATACAGGTGATGACCACTTTGAGTGCATTCAGTTGATGCGCGACCTCTGATAGTGGGTTGTTTTGGACTAGGAAGAGGGTAGAATGGGTGTGAAGGGGTGGGAGGGGCTTCTGTGCGCTCTGCCGATGTGCAGGGGGGCCAGGAATGCAAATTATGGTTTGCCTGTACCACCTTTCTACTAAGGCTTCCAAGGCGGTGTACAATTTTAAAGTGCTAAGATGAGGGGAAAAACATGTAAAATTAGGAGTGGGGGCAGTCTGACTGGAGTAGGCTCTGATGTCGTCTGTACCTGCCTCCCTCACACTCCTCTTCCTCCTCAGAGGAGCAGGCTGATGTCTGAAAATCAAGATTGCACTGCTGTAGGGTAAGGCTGAACCACTAAGAGGGACTACTTACTGTTTTCTAACCAAAACAAACTGGGAAGTTAGTTAAAAGCACAAGACTCAGTGCAAAGAGTGTAGGTTAAGGAAGTAACAGTGCAATCCTATACATGTCTATTCAGAAGTCCCATTAAGTTTAGTGCAACTTAGTCCCATATAAGTGGGTATGGGGATTGCAGCCTAAAGCAATAAAAGACCATCCCTACTTCATTTTATGCTATGGCATCCTCCTACACTCTCCAGCCGGTCTTCTTAGGCGCCGAACTTTCCTCACTAAAGCAGTGTATGGCTTCCAATAGTCACTAGTCTCAGCGGGTCTCTTATCTTTTGTCAATTCCCCAGAGGAAGAACGTATAAGAGCTAAAGGAAGGTGGAGTGAGAGAGACAACAGAAAAGCCTGCAGTTCTTCCTACTCTGTGGGTTTTTATATAGATAAGCAGGTGTCATATCAACCTCTCTTGCCATATTATTGTGGCTGCTGCTTCTGCTTTGCTGCCAAATGATGGCTCTCTCAGCCTCTTATCAGTTGAGAGGGTGCAGCTTCAATAGAGGCTACACAGAGCCAAGCTCTTCCACTTCAGTCACCCTTTAGAAATTCTTTTCAGTAAATCTTTAAAGTCTGGCTTTATACCAGGATTCATTTATACCAGTGAAAGTGGACAGCATTGACTTCAGAGAGTATATGTAAAAATAAAAAGAACTCAGCTTAAAAATAACATTTCTTTTGAGAGGAGAAATCCATGGGAATGGAAAATGACATGGGTTGGTTCTGAGCATTTTTTTTTGGAAAGAGCATTCTAATAGTTTGTTTTTCTTTCTTCTGGGCAGCACAGCGACTCTGATTCAGAGCCAGAATTTCCTTCTCTTTTGCCTTCCATACCCACAGCAATCCCTGTAACTGGAGAGTCGTACTGTAACTGTGAAAACCAGAATGAAGCTCCATTCTGCTCTAATGTGCACACCATTCACCAGATCAAAGACTGTCAGTGTGGAGAGGAGGATGAATGTAAGGAAGCATTTTAAAAATCTCATAAGAGTTAGGGATGTGTTGGAATGTGACATAGATGTGCAGGGGGAAAATAGTGAATGGATCTATGACTCCCATTGGCCATGCTGGTTGGGCCGGATGGGAGTTTGACTCCAGCAACATCTGGAAGGTCATAAGTTCCTCAACCCTGCTCCATTTCTGATCTTTCTCCACAGGGCCTTTGGAGAACTTAAAATATCAGTTAAGAAGAGAAGGCAGAAATCTTTTCACATGCCCAGAACCCCTCTCTCTGACATGCTAGTTTTCTGTGTGGAGAGATTTCTTGAAATCAATTACTTTGTTCCATATTATACCGCTTTCAAAGGCAACAAATCATGGAGGAAGATCTTAAATAACTTAAATACAGGGGCATTAGGTCCTGAGAGTGTTTACATGCAGCCCAAATTGGTACAGTCCAGACACAGGTTTACTACTTCATTTCTCTTCATTTGTAATAGCTCTTCCTTTGTGTTGAAGTGCAGTTTGAGTTGGGTGGCTGAGATCCAATATCATTTGTGTTTTTGAAAGATACCATCTCCCCTGCTGTCATTTAGATTTTGACTGGGTATGGGATGACCTGAACAAATCCACTGCAACATTGCTGACCTGTGATGACCGTAAGGTGAACTTCCACATGGACTACAGCTGTGGCACTGCTGCAGTCCGGGGAAACAAGGAGCTAGCAGAAGGGCAACACTTCTGGGAAATCAAGATGACCTCACCCGTCTATGGCACAGACATGGTACATTGAATGGTGATGTTTAGGTGCTGCAGGGGGCAGCTAAACAAAACAGGATGATTCATTGATAGCAGTACACTAAGCGTATTCTTTTAAAATATTTTTCTCCTGCTTTTGCAGCTGAAAGCAGCAAGCAGCCAACATTAAGTGTAGCTTGAATTAATAAATGGCACATCAGTAAAACTCATCAGAAAACAGGCCAGAAGCATGTAAAGCATCAGTCAGGCTCTGGGGCTGGTGGATTAAAACGATTTTCAAATGGCCTCAAAACACGGCCAATGTAGGATCCAAGCAGCTGTCCTAGGAGTTCTATAACTTGGGCACAAGCTTTCACTTGTTATTGCTGTGCTTTGCAATTGAGTAGAGATGCCATTTATGAAAACTGGCATCTTGTATGGTAAAGTCCAGTGGGGACACCATGATCTGCATAATCTTAGTACCCTTAGGCCACCGCATGCGTGTACAGCTGTGTCTTTAACCCTCAAATAGCTCTCAGATATGGTGCTTTCATATCATTGCTTGCTTCACTATGAGGCTGGAGGATTCCTTGCACTCCCAGAATGCTTGCTTAGGGGCTGCTGGAAAGGAGTCATAGCTCAGTCTTTACATGCTAGAGGCCCAAAATTGAATCTCTGCTACCATCTTCAGCTAAAATGATAAAGTAGCGGGTGAGGGGGAACCCTTGACCTCAGATCCTAGAAAGCTGCTGTCAGTCAAAGTACATAGTATGTGAGTATATCAGGTATGGGGAACCTTTGACTCTCTAGATCTTGCTGAACTATAACCCCCATAATCTTCGGCCATTGGCCATGCTTGCTGGGGTTGATGGGAGCTGGAGTTCAACAATATCTAGAAGGCCAAAGGTTCCCTAATTTTGGGCTAGACGAACAAGTAGTCTGACCTGATAGAACACATAATTATTTTACATGAACCAGCCCTAAGATGACTTGCTTATTCATATCCATTGGAATAAACCGTTCCATCTTAAGACCAAAGATTTCCTTAGTAATGTCTTGGCCTTTGCTGCAGGCATATGTGCAACATTAGAGACTGAAATGTTTCGGGGTGGTACCGTATTTTCCATTAGAGTTGTAGGTTTGTCAAATTGCCTAAATTCAATTACCTGTCATAGGTCTACACAACCAATAAAGTGCTATGCAATAAATTGGATGATACTGTGCTGTGACACACATTATGTGAAATAAAATCATGCAGGTCAACACAGCATGTCAGATTGATGTACTGCTGAGGTCGGTCTGCAAGAGTTGAGTATAGCAGAGCTCAAACCATGGGCCAGAAACCAGAATGCAGGAGAGGGTAATTATGTAATATGTATTTGTGAACTGTCCAGATGCATTAACAAGGTTGAATTTTATTAATTGATATTAAAAATGCATAGCGCTAGACAACTGAACAGTAAATAGTTCAGTTCTATCAACGTGTTCTTTATCTAAACTAGAGGGAATGCATGTTGGTTTAGAAAGTAGGGAGTATGAATGATTTCCCCCACCCAAAGTGATTGTTGGAACCTGAAATGTTCTCTGTAGTAGTGGAGCAGAATCAGTGGCTCTGAAGGCTAAATAAAAAGCTTACATGAGCAAATGCTCAGGTGATTGCTTAGGTGGCTCCATGATTTATGTAGTGTGTGTACTTTTGTCCGTGTCCCTGCCCTCTTCTCCTCATTTCAAATTTTCTGTCCACATCTAGATGGTGGGAATTGGGACATCAGATGTGAATCTGGACAAGTACCGCCACACGTTTTGTAGCTTGCTGGGCAAAGATGAAGATAGCTGGGGCCTCTCATATACAGGTAATGGCACTATAGAAAATAATTCATGGGATGAAGGAGAAATGTGAAGGTTTGCCAGTAACTGGAGGTGGCTTGGTGGCTCACAGAGCGATTGAGCCATCAGAGATCATTGCTTAAAGTTGTGCTCCTTCAGATGTGATTGGACTCCAAACTCCCATCATCGCCAGCCCCACACAGCATGGTCAATGTTCACGGGTGATGTGAGTTCTAGTCTTAACATCATCTGCAGTGCTACAGGTTAGCCCTGACTGAAATGTTGAGAACATGAATGTATAAATTCTCCCTTACAAAGGAAGTGAGAGACCATGATTGACTAAAGGAGTTGGACAAGTCATGCTGAGCAAAGGGGTTATATAGTTCATATATTTGTAACTGTAAACAAAAAGTGAAATGACTGGCTTCTGAAGGGGGAAGGTGTATTTCTGTATTTGAAGCCTAATGCCAGCAGACGGGTATGCAGCTGGCATGCTAGCATATAGGAATGGACTAGTGCATGTGGCAGGTGCATTTTAGTGGGCTGCATGTGCATGGGAAGCCTGCACAGGTAAGGGCTTTTTCTTGTGGCTCACACCCTGTATAAATTGTGCTTGGCATACAGGCTAGAGAGCCAAAATACAGGCTAGCTTTCAGAAGTTCAAAGTCTATATTAACATCTTATTCTGTGCATCCCTATTTTATAGGTTATCAGAGAACTTGCACATGCACGTGTAATTAAAATGGCATCTTCAAACTTGCAAGTGTTGGTTTACTGCTTACGTGTTCTGGACTGCTGCATGTGTGAAATTACTTGCTTCTATAAACAAAATGGCTTGGGCCAAAATTTGGCTAGTGAAAAAGCCAAGTATTCAGCTGGTGGTTAAAAAGTTAGTATCAGTATTTTAAAAGTACATCAGAGCAGGTCCCTGTACTGAGAAGATTGCAATCTCAAACATGGCACTGAGGTGTCAACAAAGGCAGGAAACAAGGGTGAGGGTGAACTTGGGTGTGTACTTTCCTTTGGTTACAGTAGCGGACAATGCCCAAGACTTCATGGAATTAGTGGTGACATCACACAGGTGTTCAGGGAGGCAGTTCTAGGCATGAGGGCCATCAAGGGAGAGAGGGAAGATTTTATTTGTTTGAAGGAGCACGGTCCATTTTGTTCTTGCACCCAGCTGTTTTGGCAACAAGTTTTTGTGAGGACTTGAATTAATGGATCAAGACAGATTCACTAAATTTCTGACAAGCAGTCGGAGGCTTGCCCATGTATAACTGATAAAGAACTAGGAAATAACTGTTTTAAGAAAAAGTAGGAATACACAGGATGAGTCTACAGTGTATGTTGTGTAATTGTGGCTGCCAATTGCCCTCTAGGACTTCTCCACCACAAGGGAGACAGAACCAACTTCTCGACGAGGTTTGGCCAAGGCTCCATTATTGGAGTGCACCTGGACACCTGGCATGGGACTCTGACCTTTTTCAAAAACAGGAAATGCATAGGTAAGAGCAAGAGATCCAGAACAGGTTTAAGCTGACCAAACTTTGGCACAACTGAAAGGTGTAGTCCAGTTTTGAGATGAGGGGGAATGTTGGAAGAAGATGCAACTAAGCAGGAGGGAGCTATTGCTAGATATGGGGTAGGATCACTGAAGTGTGAGATCTAAAGTTTAAATTTTAAGGGACTGACTCTCAAAATATCAGCATGCTGTGTGTCCCTACTACACTCAAATTACAATTTTCTCATGTGTAAAGATGTCAGAGGGCCTAGTTGTTAGTGCTGCCTGAGCATCCCAAGCTTTTGACTATTGAAAAGGCTGTTTGGAACTAGTAAAATGTAGCGTAAACCAGAAGTATATGCATGTAAGCCAGCTTTGGCCTTCACATCAGCGTAACTACGACAAGTGTATGGCATCATGTAGCAGCATGACTGGTGCCTGGACAGTTTTCTTGATTGTGCACAGAGACAAAGAGCATAGAACCACATGTTGCTGCTGTTTTCATTGACGCTTAGTCTTTCTCTGTAAGACTATCAAGGGATGGAGTGCCCTGCTCCCCAAATCCTTACAGTGCCCTAGCCAATGGCTGAGAGATTATAGCTTGTTGTGTGCCTTTTCCCCCCATCTCTGTGACCATGTGTTGATCTCAGGCCTCCTTTTTGGTATTTCCATCCAGGAGTAGCTGCCACCAAACTTCAGAACAAGAGATTCTACCCCATGGTATGCTCAACGGCCGCTAAGAGCAGCATGAAAGTAATCCGCTCTTGCGGCAGCCACACCTCCTTGCAGTACCTTTGCTGTTTCCGTCTCCGCCAGCTGCTTCCTGACTACGTGGATACACTCGATGTGCTGCCCCTTCCCCCTGGACTGAAGCAAATTCTGCACAACAAACTGGGCTGGGTGCTGAGCATGAACTGTGGCTCGATTCAGCCACCCTCCCCCACCTCAGGAAATGATTCAGATAGCTCTTGCAGTTCAGATGCTGAGGAATGCCAGCGAAAGAGATGCAGGAGGACATAAAACTTCCTTTGAAGGCCATGTCTTGAAGGATGAGGGTTTTTCCTCAGTGTCTTTATAAGGGTGGTTGAAGCTGGCTCCTCAATGAGGGCAAAGATTTCCCCACTTTCTAGTGAAATCTTGGAACTCAGCAAGTGTTTCCTGCTTTGGAAGAGACCTACCTTCAGGAGGCAAGCCATTCCTGTAGTTTGATTACCCCCATTTGCCTCCTGCTCATCAACTACAGTTGCCAAGTTTTCTGGAAGAGTCTCTGAACCTTGAGACATTCAGTAGCCAAACAGGACAAGGAACACTTTCCTCCCAGCAACCAAATGAATGAGACTCAATTTATGATGAAAACAGAGAAGCCAATGTACTGTGTTGGTTGGCCACTTTCAAGTAATGCCTCTGGGACACAGAAACAGCAATCTTTATCAATATAAAAAGGGCTCTCAGTCTCTTGTGTGTTTTTCAGTGCTTTGGCAAAGACAGCTCTGGCGCAAAATTAACTTGCTCGACTGTCTCTGTAAGTGAACTCATGTGAGCCTTGCAGCTTTAATTGCTTTGCATGTCTACCCGCTGCCTCTCCTGTATTGAACTATATGAAAACATAATTAAAATACAAGCTGCATTGACTTACAAGGGTTGAACACGGGCGTAAGTGACTAATGGTTTTGTTTCTGGTGCTGCTGTGGGACTTTGCTTCTCAAGGTTCCTTCGTCACATGGCTCAGCCAATACCAAACCATTGTTTGGCATTAAGTGCACGACCTGTACACTCCGATCTCCATCTTTGTTTTCACAAATCATAGTTTGCCGTTGCCTTTGAACTGGGCACATCATGTTTTTATTTTGGGATGCTTGTGTCCCACCCTTTAAATAAATACACAGGGTGGCTTATGCTTGAACCAAATCAAACATGAGATTAAAAAGCATGTTGAAAACACTGAAAGGGGGATAAGAACCTCACGGAGATAAAAGATGGTTTAGCTGAGGGGTGATTTGGTAATGCCAGACTTGCATAAGCTACTTTGTTTTCTAGAACTGGAATCTATTTTGTCAACTAAAATCTTGTTGCCTGCCTTCTATACCATATGCAAAATAATGACTAGAGTGGGGTGTGTGAACATAGTTAGAATTAAAGAAAAGTGTGCCTTTGAGCACCACATGAACTGAGTTTACATTCCTGTCACATAAAGATATCCTATTGGGCTTCTTCCAAGCTTTATTTGTTGCTGCATCCTAATTTACTAATTAAATGCTCTTTTGCTGCTATTGTTGGGAGTTGAAAATTTGCTGCCTTACTGCATATCTGTCACAAAGCTATCTCTTGCCCTTCACCAAGTGGTCTCAGGGCAGGTTACATAAATTACTGCAATTTCAAATAAAGGATTAATTAAAACTGCAAAACTAAACAGTCACACAAGTAGCAAAATAATAGGAGGGTAAACATCCACTCACCCAATTGTTGTGAGTAGAGGAATGTCTTGACAACATATACAATGATGGTGTCATGAGTCCTTGAGCATATTGCACAACCTGGGGGCCATAACACAACACACTTGCATACTCCACTGCCCCTCTAACATCACAAGGTGGTGGGATTTCTGACACTGCCATTCCTATGTATCTTTAACATTTGGGCCAGTGGAGATATCAACTGCTTTAGATTTAAAAAGGTTGGGGAACTAAAAGGGCTTTACCAGGTGCTAAAATGAGACTCTTTGGTCCCAATTTCTGGCATGTTCTCACAATTACTAAGGCAGCCTTTTCACTGGCAACTTGGTATAACTCTGATGATAGTAGAGAAACTCCGATAAGGGCCTCTTGCAGGCCTACGTAGAGACAGGTGATCCTTTGGGTAACTTGGTCCAAGCGGGGCTAACACTACAGATTTGAATGAAGATATGAAAAGGCTACTGCAAGGCAGTCCTCACTGAATGAGAATTTCAAGGGCAGGTGGAATAATTCAAGAGGCCTGATGGTATTTGTGCACATTTACTGCTTTCTAGAGGTCCATTCTGCAATAACCAGCAACACAGAAACAGAGGTTCAGTGATTAGAAAACATGAGATTCTGGCCTTTGACTATCTCACCTAGGCACTTAGGTCTAAAACAAGCTCTGGATTGGTAGATATCATGAAGAGGTAGACCCGACGGGACAAGTCTGGGCCAATCCGCCGCTCCCTCTCATTTTCATCACTTCTGACCAGAATGTCACTTAGGAGGAGCTGTTTTTCTTTGTCTGTGCCACACTCTCTGTAGGCCTTAAAAAAAAGGAAAAATAAATTGGCTACAGACAACCCTGATGATTTCCTCCAGTGTAGAATGTAGAGCCATTCTGAACCTATATTATGCCCTATTGGATTAAATAGGTGCTCAGTAATTGGAAAGCCATTGATTCAACATGCACCGAGAAGGTTATGTTGTTAGATCCTTATCAGGAAGAGCTGGGATAGTAATAATTTTATTATTTATACCCTGCTCATCTGGCTGGGTTTCCCCAGTCACTCTGGGCAGCTTATAGCATTTATAAAACATCAAACATTAAAAACTTCCTGATACTGGTCTGCCTTCAGATGTCTTCTTAAAGTTACATATCTCCTTGACATGTGAAGGGAGGGCATTCCACAGGGAGGGTGCCGCTACTGAGAAGGCCTGTGATTTCCTGTAACTTTGTTTTTTGCAGTGAGGAAACCACCAGAAGACCCTTGGAGGACCTCAGTGTCTGGGCTGAACAGTGGTGGGTGGAGAGACTCCATCAGGTATACTGGGCTGAGGCCGTTTAGGCTTAGTTGGTAGAGCACAAGAGTCTTAATCTCAGGGTTGTGGGTTCAAGCACCATGCGGCTTGAGTCTTGAATTTTTGGTGCTTGAGTGTCCACTGAAGCTTTGCAATGTAGAAAAATCAGAGTAAACCAGAAGATGACTCTGTCTCCAGGGGACCCTAAGGGAGTCCCCTCCCATAATAAATAATATCTCAGTGACAACTGAGCACACCCAAAGGGCACCAAATGCCAAGTGACCATTGGGAATAAAAAAGCCCAGCCACATTTTGCTGTGGGTCCTTTTGAGGCCCATTCAATTTACTTCTCTCCTCTGGAGTAGCAGGGGAGAAAGCCTTGGCCCTCTTCTCTGCAACAGCCCTCGAGATATTTTGAGGAGGGCTTGATCTGCCTACCTGCTTTGTGGCAGGTTTGCCTTCCTCCTCTCTGGAGGCCTGCTGATTAGCCAACAACAAAGCAATCAAAGATGTGAACTGACCTCTAGCAGCAGCTGTGGTGAAGGGTATGTTTTGGTGATGGCTGCTGCCATGGCAGGGCTGGTTCGGTTAAGCTGCTGGATTTGCCTCAGCCAGGCCTGTCGGAGTCCTGTCCCATCTTTCTGCACATGCACTCCACTGGCCCACCGACCATCAGCGCAGAAGGAGAAAGGCTGGTTTCCCTGCTGTTTCCTATGGGAAGAGGCACAGGGACAGGGTGCTTGAGACGAGATGTCTTTAAAAACCGAATAAAGCCCACAGAATGTTCTAAGTCACGGGTGTCAAACACAAGGCCCGTGGGCCGAATCCGACCCGCCAGACCTCGTCATGTGGCCAGCCTTCACCTTTTATTCTCACTTTATTTTTTTTTGACACAAGAAAGCCGCCTCTTCAGCGCATGCGCAGCAGCCTACAAGCCAGAGAACGTCTGCCCTCTAGCGGCGCCGGCTGTTCTACACAGGAAACCTCCACTTTACATGCATTCAGGAAACCTCCACTTGTTTTTATATTGAGCGCATGCCATCCTATGATGTGACAGATCCAAGCTCAGATCACGCATCACCTCCATGCTGTTTTGCGGATTGCTACAGCACAAGACCTAACGCCAGACATCGATGGACTGACCTCAGGAAAACGATGTCAGCCATCTAGTCAGAAAAGTTAAAAAAAAGTTAATGCCTTGTGTTTGCCATATGTGTAATAAACAGTGTTTGGCAATATTTGTATGTTTTTTAAAAAAATATTACTGTCTGTTACCAAAAATCATTTTTCAATAAATTGTACAATAATTGTACATTTGAATATCTCTTTGCCATTATTCTGACTATGTTTCTGCTTTCAGAGCTAGTTATTACTTACATTATTACAAAAAACAGTAATAATTGAATGCAGTGACAATAATTTATGATAATAAAGAGTGGACACATAGTCCTACAGATACAACCGGCCCTTTGAGGGTGACCAAACTGCTGATGCGGCCCCCGATGAATTTGAGTTTGACACCCCTGTTCTAAGTGTTGCTCACTTACAAACCTCTAACTAATTAGATAAACATGCAAGCATCTTCATATGCATAAACAGTATTTCTGGAGAAAATCAAGTATCTCCAGAGGGGTGTCCCTCTGCATGTGAGAGAAACAAAAGATGTCTCTTTTAAAACACAGTCCTATTGTTTTTGAATTAAAAATCAACTCCCCCAATTTATCAGGAAGCAGTAGCAAAGAAAGTGTTCCTTTTTTCACCTGGTTGCCTCAGAAGAAGAGTCAAGATGGCAAGGTATGGATTTTCTCCTTGCAAATGGTATCATATTATTAACATGCACCAGGTACATGTGTGTGTGTGTCTCTCAGTTTTTCTTCAATAAAGAATTGGAAGGCTTCCTTTTCATTCACACAACACCCTTCAGACACTTGCAGCTAAGGGGTGGGGGGAAAGAGCTTTGAAGAGAAACGAGGCTGCAAAGATCTTCTGTGGCAAAAGGCACTCACTTATATGGGCGCTGCGCAATAGCTTTGGTCATTGCAGAAATGTGTTGGGCAAACTCCTGCCATGTCTCCAGGAATGAGACACCGGTGTTACTCCAGAGTTGTAGCACCACCAGAGCCTGCAGGAACAACAGGCAGACAGAATAAATAGGGATCATCTATGAACACAGACCTACATCTAACACAGTTACACTTAAGGCCACTGAAGTCCATGGACTTAAAGCATGTCCTAACTCTTGTTAGGGACATAGCAAGGTTATCAGGCAAGCCTGATGTCAGTACTCAGCACTTTCAGGCAGCAAGCAAGGCCCCAGCACTCTTAAATGGACTTACAGAATGCTGATACCCACCTGTCTTTGGTTCTCCCTGCCTTCCAATAGGATTCAGCTCTAGTGGCCAAATTTCAGTGAGCAGTGGCCATTTTGTTTTGCCCTCATTACATCAGTCCAGGGCATTGTGGTATGGGGTATAGCAGCCAATAGTGGGAGGCACTATGTTTCGATAGTGGCTGCCATTTTGTTTTCCCCACAGTGCTCTGGACTAATGCAACATCTGGAGGATTGTGGGGAAACAAAATAGTGGGCCAATGAGGCTGCTTTCCAGAGGAGCTCTGCCACTCCTTAGAAAAAAGGAAGGAAGGAAGGAAGGAAGGAAGGAAGGAAGGAAGGAAGGAATAAGGAAGGTCCGTCTCACCCCTCTGCTACACTACACGGTTAAGTTTCCATCTGTGAACCTTAAGAGGGAGCCTTTGGTTCCTGGCAAACCAGGACATAAAGGCAATGGCATTCCTCCATTTGCTCTCCGCATATGGTAGCCACAAGAGTACTGTCTCTATGCATCATTCAGCTATCAAGGCTGCTGAACTATTGACAGAACTCTCCTTCAAGAATAAATCAATCCTTTTTTATTTGTAGAATAACTTGTGTAAGAAAACCTTGCTCACCCACGTGGTTCAGCATCCTGTTCTCATAATGGCCAGCTAGATGCCTATATGGGAAGCCTGTAAGCAGGACCTGAGTAAAGAGCACTCCCCACTAGTGACTCTCAGCAACTGCAACTCAGAGGTGCATTCCCTCTGACAGTGGAAGCAAAACTGGCCATTGATAGCCTTGTCCCTCTTCTCCAAAAGCTCCTCCCCTTACAACTGACTCACTCCTGGTAATTGTATTTACCTCCTGTATTTGATGCTCTGTCATCAACAGTTCTGGGCCAGGCTGGAATCCTGGCGCCTCCTCCTGCCCAGGATTCAGTGCTTCCTGCTGGTGTCCACGATGCTGGTTATACCTAAGCAGTTCAGATCAGAACAACAGATTGCTAGTTTTCAAGCTCTTGTGAGTGACGCGATTTATGTATCACAATGCTGGATTCTGGGGTCCAGAAGGGCTCTTCTGATGTTCTTATGAGTCATCTCTATTTTCCATGTAAAGTGCACTCAATAAAGCAGATCAAAATTATTTATAATGTCTAAGCTCTCTTTATCTTTCTTTCTGTACGTTGCCTTTACCACCAGGAGAGAATTCAGTATTCTCATGAAGCAACATAGAGGTGGTGGGGATTAAACAGGAGGCCTTCTGCATCCAAGTGTGTGCTCTACCACTGAGCTACTTGCCATGTGGAAGACAGGTCACTTCTCACCCCTAACTTAGCTGCCCTCCCAATACATGTACCATTGGTAGGCATCTAGTCCAATGACTGCCACGCTGCAGGAGATTGCACAGTAATCTTTCGGGCTGCTAAAGGGCAACATTCGGGTGAGATCAGGCACATTCTGCTGCTTGCCAGGGCTCATGCTCTGAAATAAAAGAAGACAGTGTCACAGACATGCACACACAAGAAGCCTTTCCATAAGAACTTAAAAACAGTTTTGTGTCCAGCTAGGGAGGAGCTCAGCTAGTCCAGCCCCCCAGCATGTGTAGAGTAATTTGTGTTAATTTTCTTAATTTAGATGTGGGTGCGTGGAGACAGTATATGCAGAGTTTGAGTTGCACAGCATTACAGTCCCTGTCACTCCCTGGGGGATGCCAATGGTGTGAGCATTTTGTGACATAGCATGCATATCAGTAAAGCTATGGCGACACCCAGGCTGGGTGACTGCATTTGGATCTACATGGAGTTGCTTTTGGAAATGGTGTGGAAGCTCCAGCTAGTGCAAAAAGGGTTTGAGTGATGAACTCATGTATTACCACTAAGATACATTTATGTTCTCATACCCTGCCACAATCCCACACTTAGAGAAACAAAGGAAACTGTCTTATACAGAGTCAGGCCCTTTGCCCGTTTCAATACCATCTACATCAACTGGCAGCAGCTATCCAGAGTTTCAGGCAGGGGCTTCTCCCAGCTCAACTGAGACAGCAATGATTGAACCTGGAATCTTTTGCCTGCATGCAAAGCAGGTGCTGTACAGATGAGCAGATGAACTATGGCCCTTCCTGGAAGTTGCCTTATACTGAGTCAAGCCATTGCTCCATCTAGCCTGGCGACAATTCTCCATGGTTTCAGGCAGGGGTCTCTGCCAGCCCTTTCAAGGGATGCTGTGGACTGAACATGCAAAAGAAGATGCTCTGCTACCATATTCAAAGAGATATGGGAACGCACTGCAAGTCATTTTGTTCAGCGTTGTTGGCAGCCAGCTACTTCCCCCATCCCTTTCAGGTGCTTTTCTGAAGGGAGGGTTTTCTCTTTTGGAGAGAGAGAGAGGAGAAAGATGTGTCTGAAAAAGAGAGAGGGGGCAGGAGCAGGAGAGAGAAGGTGAAGGGGGGATGTATGTGTGGTCTCTGTGTGTGTGAAAGAGAGAGGGAGAGATGTGCTTGGGCAGAGAGGGATGTGAGTGAGAGGAGGCATGTGTGGTGTGTGAGATGCACATGTGTCTGGTCTGTATGCCTGTGGTGAGTTCATCCCAGATAGACCTTAGCCACTTTGTATATTTCCCCGATCATTGGGAATGCTGTTAAGACAGTGGCAGCATCATTGCGTGGGGGCCAAAATCAGTCCACAATCAGGATGAGGAGGATTTATCTGTCTTCCCATGGGAGGCATAGGGTTGGGGGGATGACAACAATGAGTGCACTCTCTCTAATCTTGTGTTATGCCACATCCCTATAGTTCTGTACACAGGCAGGTGGTTTATCAGGTAACCTGCTCCCAAATTCTTTATATGTTAACAAGACTTTTAAGATGGTCCAGTAGCTGATTGGCAGCCAGTTGTGATCTCTACTCGTCTAACAACTTTGTTCTATGCAAGAATCCCTGTTCTTCCCTGCTCACCTTTGGCCTTAATGCTTCCGGCACTCATCTCCTCTTGAATACTGCTTGCTGCAACCTAACTCTCTTAGTGCTGCCTCTCACTTACTTAGCTCTTCAACACCTGTGTAATAAGACAAAACTTCTAAAGCATACTCACATTTTTAGTAGGAGGTTCCCCACTTGCGCTTTAATGGATTATGGATTTTTATCACATCCTCAGCACAGTAGTGATGTGTAGAGACAAACACATTCCAGTAAGAAGCTATGCCTAAGCCTTCAATCTAAACAGATTTACTAAGGAGTAAGTCCCACTGATAACAGTAGGGCTGTAACTGTTACACTTGACTGTAGCAGTCAATTGTTCAAATGAAACATCTGAAGTCAGAAAACTCCCCCCACCCCAATTCTAGGCCCAGAAGTTGTCCTTAAATAAGCTTAGGACACCTCTATAACATACTTCTGCCAGCCCCAGAACTATTTCTCAATGCAATCCATGGGGTTTGCTGAGAGTGGCCATAGGACAGTACTATCTAGGTGGCATATTTAAACAGCAGATACAGGAGACGCTATTACCATACCTGCATTAAAGAGTAGAGACGCCTGAGAAAATCCCAAGGCTCCAGTAAGAGCAAGATCTCCCTTTCCTCTTCAGCCTTTTCCTGGGGGCCATTCTACAGAAACAAAGTCAACCATTTTGTCAGTATAGACAAAAGGAAGGCTGTTTCCCCACAGAGCGTAATTAAGTTATGTGGAATTGACTGCCACAATATGTATGCAAGCAACCTCTCTGGCTTGAAACAAGGATGGGGAGCCTGAGGTCCTCCAGATGTTGCTGGAATACAACTCTCATCATCCCTGAGCATTGTCATGCTGGCTGGGGCTGATGGGAGTTTGGGCCCAACAACACTGGGAGTACTACGAGTTTCCCATTCCTGCTTTATTCTCTTTAGATTAGCCAAATTCATGGAGGCCTATTAATGACACTACATACAGTCATGTACTAATAATGACTACTAAATGGAACCTCCAGACTGAAGGCATGTTGCTGAAAACCATTTGCTAGGAGATTATTAGCTTCACACATCACTTGCTGACTTACAGAACCATTCCAGAAGGAAATAAATGGTATTTTAAAAAATCCTTTAAAACTCCTACTACTCCATCTAGCTCTCTGAAAGTCTTAACAAACCTGGTTTGATACCGGCCATGCTCAATTACTAGCCCTATTTTGCAGAAGGATTCATTTTAAAGTTGCTTCTATGTGTGGCACACATATAAATACATTATCAGCTCAAGTTCTATTTTTAAGTTGCTTGTTTTTCTGCCTGCCTACAAGCACTATTAACAGCAGATGAGCAGAATAAGGAAATGAGTTAAGTAGAAGACATTCCATATTTCATCTGTGCCTTGCCTAGTTAACAGTTGAGTTTCGAATACTCACCATGCAAGACATACTACTGGAGAAATCTCTCTTCCAGGTTATGCTGTGTGGAACTGCCTGAGGTTCAATGTGGTATTTACACTCCAAAGAATCTAAAGCTCCCAGCAAAGCATCTGAACCAGGATCCTCTAGAAGACCTGATGGGCAAGGATCATACAAATGGCCTGATTCACATCTCAACTGTATTATACAGCACTATGGGTCAGTGTCCCAAGCACTCTCCTCTAGATCTCAACATACCTAGTGCCAAGAGAGTAAAAAATTCCACTTGCTCTGTGAACCACCAGTGACACTGCTGCAATGGATAGAAGCAGCTACAACAGAACCCAGCAACGAGCTGCATGCAAGAGGCCCCCCTATTCCCAGGTCAAGATCTACTGGTAGATTTGCAATAAATCAGGCAGAGGGATCAATTCCCAATTATTTAAAAACAGCACCAAAATAAAAGCCCTACCTGGGTCCACACATACAGTCATGTACTTCATACACTGATCAGGGCGTAAAGATTTCAAGGCAGCTGTGGCTTCCTTTCGTCTCTCTTTTTCTAGTGCACACTGCTTTTTCTTCCTCATTTTCTCTTCTTTTTGCAGTTTCCTTTCAAGCTTTCTGTCTTTCACTTTGGTCTGCACTGCTCTTGGTCCTTTAGGAGGCTGATTTTTCTTCTTTTTCTCTGGACTGGGAGAGCAAGTTGCTACTTGGGGCACTAATGTAAGCAAAGGTAACTCTTTGGGTCCACCTGGACTTATGCATGTTTCCAACTTTTCTTTGTCCAGGTGGTCCCAAACACCAGCTGCCACGTGACTCACAACAGCCACAGAGTCCTGCAATTCGATGTCACTGCCTCCTTCAGAATCAGAGATCTCCCAAGTAATGGCTCTTTTGACAAGCTGGCTGGTTCTGTCAAGCTTTTTACCTTCCTCCATGGTTTAATTTATCCTCATACACTGCCTCTTAAGAAAGTTTGTTCAGGAATGCAGAAGCATTTACAGAGTCCCAGGCAGATTTGCAACATATCCAAATATATTTTAAAGAACCTCAGACAAGAAATTTCCATGAGGATGCCACAAGTTCGAAGCTCATCTTATCATCATTAGAAACAACTCAAAGTTTTAAGAATAATAAGACTGATACTGCCATTACCAAGTCAACAACTTTTCAAGTAGTTTAATATATGCACACATATAAATGTAAAAACCTCACAACCACATGAAAAGCACAGATTCCTAGGAGGCTGTACAATTTTCAGTACAACAGTTAACTAGGAGAACCCACAACCTTGTGTAGAAGTGGAAAGACCATACTGTACTTAGAAGACGAAAGCAACCCTGGCCCTCCTCCAATTCCAAAGGAAGCAGACCAATTCCCCTCTTTCCCCAGCTGAGACTGTATAATAGTCAAACCATTTCTCTCTTTTTTAAGACTCTGCTCCTTCGCATTTCTAAGGACATATTTGTTATGCGATATAACTGAACTACCGTCCCCCCACTGCGAATCCCGCGTTCAGTCTGCCTTCCCTCAGTAACCCAACCTCAACACAGACAAAACCTATTATTTGGTCGGTTGAGTGATAATAGAGAGTAGCTCCAAGGATCACCAAACTCAGAATTGGGGAGTTAAACCCCAAGAGCTCCACAACATCCCTCCCGCAAGCCTACCAACCACAATAGCACCAAGGAAGGTACATCCCTGCACCTCTTTCATTAGCAAAAGAAGCTAAGACAGCGAAGCTTCTCTGCGGTGCAGCCTTTTAAACGGTCCCTGCGGAAAGAGGTTGATGCGCGGGGGGAGTTCCGCTCGGTGCTTTTCTTCCACCCCCAAAAAATAAATAAATGCCACCAAGCCGGGAAGGGGCAAGTTCCAGAGGACTGGGTTGCGGGGGAAGATGTAAGGAAGTACTCTGAAAGAACTGGCCTCCACACGGACTTAAAATAAGAGTCCACCGAGAATAGAGTGGAAGTGTTGCCTACCGAATGATTTATTGAGAAGGACCGCCCTTGCTTAGAGCGCCTGTAAAGTTCAATGAAGAAGAAAGCGGAAATGTTCCCTACCGGACTATTTACAAAACGGACCGCGCTTCCTAGAGCGTCTATGGTCTGTGGCCAAACTCTATGCATTCAATCATAGAGTTAGCAAGTTATTACGGGTTCACACACACACACACACAGAAAGAGCGGAAATGTTGCGCACCGGATGATTTAGCGAGTTGGATCGCCTATGTTAGAGCGGTTGGATCAAGCAGTTGGCGTTAAGTGGTGAAAGGTACGGTGGCTGGATAAGGGAGGAATGATTGTGGGGTGGAAATTCCACTTTTTATTTATTTTATTGAGTTAATGGCTGGGAGGGCATTCGCATCATGATGTCCTAGGTCCTAGTCTGAAACTCTAACCACTATACCACACTGCTTCTGCTTCCAACCCGCGCATGGTTCGGATCATAGCTTTCAGATTTGAAAATAAGGGATCAGCAGCCTCACCTGTCCCGGGGACAGTCTATGGGATATCTAACAATCCAGGATAGCAGGGGGAAGCAGCAGAAAACTGCACTAGAATAAGGGAATTTTCCGCAAAAAAAGGGAAGGTTGACAGCTATGGTTTGGATGCATGGCATGTAGCCACCAAAAGCAGACCCTCCAAGTGTCCCTATTTTCCAGGGATGTCCCTGATTTAGAGAAGCCGCCCCGGTTTCTGATCTGATCCCAGAATGTCCCGCTTTTCCTTGACGCCCCTATTTTCACTGGAGAAATGTTGGAGAGTATGGAGTTATCCATCCATCTCAAGTCAATCCTGTAAAGGGAAGGTTTGGGTTTTTTTAAAAAAAGTTTAATGTTTTATTGCGTTTTTATATATGTTGAAAGCTGCCCAGAGTGGCTTTGGCAACCCAGTAAGCTGTGTGGGGTATAAATAGTAAAATTATAATTATGGAATGGGACGTCCCTATTTTCATTGGAGAAATGTTGGGTGGGTATGCAGAAGCCAAGCATTCAGTATTGTGGTTCCAATCCTGTGGAACCCTGCTGAACTGCAAGGACTTTTCTAATTTAGCAGGCATGTTAAGGTAGTTTTCCAAGATGAGTTTTAATTATTATTATTTATTTGCATGAAACATATTATTTATTCACTTATTACATTTGTATACCACCTTTCCCTCCAAGGTGATGTGCCTGGTTCTCTTCCTCCCTATTTTACCCTCACAACAACCCTTTGAAGTAGTTTAGGCTGAGAGACAGTAATTGACCCAAGGTTACCCAGTGTGCTTCATGACAGAGTGGGCATTTAAATCCCTCATTATTAACATTCAGAAGAAATTTTAAAATATTATTTTTCAGCCACACAGTTGATGGCTGAAAGATACAGTTTCTGGCTGCCTTGAAATTATAGGCTGTGACAGTATGTGACTTTTTAAAAAACGTGTTTATTAGATGTGCTAAATGCTTTTAGATGCTTTCAAGTCATTTTTAAAATGCATTCTTTTGTTTTAATGGTATTGTTTTGTTGCTTTGCTGTTTGCCACCCAGGGCTTCTCTGGAAGGAGGGGTGTGATGGAAATATAATAAATAATTATCTAGTGAGCTGAGTGGAGATTTCAGCCTGTGTCTCCCTGAGACACAGTTCCAACATACTAACCTCACCTATGTTTTCATTTCTCAGACAGCCATGGCTCGCAAGAAAGTCCACCGCCCGATCGCAGCAATGGCCAAGAAGGTCCGTGAGTACTTGGCCCTGAAGAATAAGCCTCGAGACTCTGAGCGCTATGCGGTGGACTACGAGAAAATGACCCGTGCTTACACAGGCAAGCTGCTGCCCGTCCTGGCCTGGGAGGATGTGAGGAACGAGAACCGGCTCTTCACCCTACTCAGCCGGCTGCGTCTCTTTGGCGTTGGGCGGATGGTCACACGCAAATCCTGGTTATGGCAGTATGACGAACCTTGTTATTGGGTTATCACCAAAGTGAAGGTGGATTACACAGCCGAGGTGGGTGTTTTTTTTTACTGGAAGGGAGTGTGTAAGGATTGGGTCCCCCATGATAACTGTCCCTTTCAGAGAGTGCAAATTTAGCAATTAAAGTGGATTAATGAGAACATAAGTGTCAGGAGTTCAGCCTACACTCGACTAGTACTCTGGCAGAGACACATGCCCGACTGGCATGTTCCCTCCCTCCTGGTCGATCGTTTGGGAGCTTCAAAAGCTTTCTTCAGCCCGAACATCACAGCAACTGATTCCAACCGACACTGGCACACTTAGGGATCCGCAGAGTCTTTGTGCATCATGTGTGACAGACGTCAGCAACTCAGCATTTTGGCTAATCTACTTTGTTTACATATAAACACACACAGAGCACTGCAACATGGCTCCCTCTCTCCCTAGCATCAGACAGCAAAGAGAATGAACAAAGGACAATAGTCCCACTTCATGGAACACAGTAACACAAACATCCTGTCTCTGTCACTTCCCACTGTGGAGTCAAAACATATACCGTCATGTGAAAGACAAAAATCCCATGACTGCAATCATAGATCTGGAATTCTAACAATAAGATGAGCCTGTTGGATTGGGTCAATGGGCCATCCAATTCAGTATCGTGTTTGCACAGCGACCGAGCAGATGGCTATGGGAAGACTTCAAGCTGGGCATGAGCTCAGCAGCACTCTGACCACCTGCAATTCCTAGAAACTGCTACTCAGAGGTACAATGCCTCTGACCACTGGAGGTAGAGCATAGTCAGTGTGGCTAGTAGCCATTGATAGCTTTATCCTCCATGAATTGAAAGCCATTTGAAGTGCTCTGTTGTCTTAGCTCAATGTATCCAATTCTGGCAATAGAAAGGGGATGGGGAACTGCACTGAAAAGTGGGGGTTGAAGAAATTATCTGTAGCAAGATGCATAAGCACCCTGTAAGCAAATTGGGGTGAATGCTCATCGCCGTATAAACCATCTCACATACAATTCGGAACAAATGCTCCATAAAAACAGGATATCACGCTCTTCTTCCCAGAGGAGTCCAGGGTGCCATGTACATGTAAGCATATGTATTTCTACATGTGTAAAATACAAAATACAAATTCTCTGTTACAGAATATGGATCATGGAAAAGCCTGGGGGTACTTGACGTTCCGAGGTAAGAGAAGAGCTGCTTTGAGAGGGAGGACGACTTATTTATTTATTTATTGCATGGCTATCCCACCTTTCTTCAAAGGAGAACCAGGTGGCACACACACTTCTCCCCCTCTCCATTTTACCCTCACAACTACCCCGTGAAGTAAATTAGGCTGAGGAGGGTGACTGGCCCAAGGTCACTCAGTGAGCTTTGTGGCTGTGTGGGGATTTGAACTCAGGTCTCCCACGTCCTAGTCTGGTACTCTAACCACTGCACCATGTTGGGTCTCCAGTTCATGGCAAAGTCCACAGGAGTGAATGGGAATACAGTGGAACCTTGGTTCTCGAACGCCTTGGTAATTGAACATTTCGGTTCCCGAAAGCCCGGAAGTAACTGTTCCGGTTTTTGAACATTTTTTGGAAGCCGAACGTCTGATGCAGCTGTCGGCTATTGTTTCCGGTGCACCTGCACCAATCGGAAGCTGCACCTTGCTTTTCAAACATTTTGGAAGGCAACCTAGCATGTGGTGTCATACATCCTAGCTGGAGCTGTGCCATAAATGTCTGTAGAGCACCCTACTACTCACTGTACTTTTTAATTGTAGGCTACTGAAATACGGACTTGAGCAGTTAAAGATCTCCATTGCTCTCTCCTGCCTTCTTTACTTGAGTGTTTGTTTCACCAAATACACTTTCCTTTCTTCCCACCCCCTTGTAAAAATATATATATTATTAACTCTACAAGGGAAAGTGAAGAGAAGGTGTGAGATGAGAGTGATTTCTCTTAACTAAAGTTAGAAATTTCCAGTGCATCCACTTGTGCACTGGTAATTAGAGGCCTCATCTGCACTACACATTTAAAGCAGTGTCACACCACTTTCAAGATTCAAAGAATCCTGGGAACAGCATTTAGTTCAAGGTGCTGAGACTTGTGGGGAAAACCCTATTCCCATCACATAGCTACAATGGCCAGAGGGCTTTAATAATTAATCCCCTTTTCTCATTGTTAAGAAACTGAAATATGAACGCTAGGAGCTAAATGGCACCTTAAACCTAGGTCATGGGCGTCATAACAGAATGTCTAGACGCACTTTTAAATATAAGTGCAGTGGTACCTCGGCTTAAGTATTTAATTCATTCTGGAGGTCTGTTCTTAACCTGAAACTGTTCTTAACCTGAAGCACCACTTTAGCTAATGGGGCCTCCCACTGCTGCCGGAGCACGATTTCTGTTTTCATCTTGAAGGAAAGTTCTTAACCCGAGGTACTATTTCTGGGTTAGCGGAGTCTGTAACCTGAAGCGTCTGTAACCTGAAGCGTCTGTAACCCGAGGTACCACTGTATACAAAGCTGAAAATGAATGAACTGCAGCTAAAATCTTACGTTCATTTTTCACATGGTGTAGTCGTCATCTGAAGACTGAAAAAAACAAAGCCGTGCTTCCCTTGCCCGCCCCCTTAATATTCTTAAGAATATTTTGCTGAATAAAACGCTGCCTTTCTGTAAGGCCAGCTGAGAGGCACAATCGATCAGCTTACCTGACACTGCAGTGATTTCTTGAAAGTTGAGCAGGCAGGAATTTCTCCTCCCACACCCTCAGCGCCAGCAGTGGTAGTTTTAATCTGAAATCTTAGGCGCAGTACTGCACCCAGAGCTCAGAAATTGCTCGTGCTAATGAAATTCCCAGTTGCAAAATGCACCTAGAATAATGGGAGTTTCGAACGCTGCTTTTTCCAGGGAACTCTGAGAAATGTGACTCTGCGAGGGGAGCAGGGGTCTCCTAACAACTCTCAGCACCTTTACCAAACTATGCTCAGGTTTCTTTGGCGAAAACCGTGACTGTTTAAAGTTGTATAATATTGCTTTAAATTAGGGGTCAGCAAACTTTTTCAGTAGGGGCCGGCCCACTGTCCCTCAGACCTTGTGGGGGGCTGGACTATATGGGGGGGGGGAATGAACGAATTCCTGTGCCCCACAAATAACCCAGAGATGCATTTTAAATAAAAGGACACATTCTACTCATGTAAAAACACGCTGATTCCCAGACTGTCCGCGGGCCAGATTGAGAAGGCGATTGGGCCGGATCTGGCCCCTGGGCCTTAGTTTGCCTACCCATGCATTAAATACATAGTGCAAATGGGGACTTATTTAAGAAACCCAATGGGTTCTGAAATTAACAGGCATTGCCTTAGGCCAGTGGTGAAGAATCTTTGGCCATGGGCCTAATTAGTTTCTGATTTGGCCTCCAACACTTGTTTCCTCAAGCACTGTGCCCTACCCCATATATCAGGCTTCCTCAAACTCGGCCCTCCAGATGTTTTTGGCCTACAACTCCCATGATCCCTAGCTAGCAGGACCAGTGGTCAGGGATGATGGGAACTGTAGTCTCAAAACATCTGGAGGGCCGAGTCTGAGGAAGCCTGCCATACATGGTATAAATTTTGATCTCAGGTGTGGGCCCTGGTGAAGACACGGCTGCAAGAGAACAATTGACAGTTGCTTTCGAAGGCTCCTAATCAGAGCTTCCAGGTGAATTTTATTCCTGCCAACAGCAGGACGTAGGAGTAGTGATGACGTCAGACGACTGACAAGTGGGTAGCTCTGCCCACCATCAAAGTAAACAGGCTGGGGAACTTGGAGTCCAACTCTCCAGCCAGATCCTTTCCCCCACCCCTGCCTTAGGCTGTGCAGGGTCAAATATATATTTGTGTTCATGAAGGCTAGAAGCCTCGCTTTGTTTGAAACAGAAAAGAAATAGACGTTGAGATTCTGGGACAAGTTCCACTTTCTGTATTTAGCCTGCGCTCCTGCAGGATTGTTGTATATGCAAGGGGTCTAATGTAGGCTTACCTGGTAGTAAGGCCCATTGAACTCAGTGGAACTTACTTTTGAGTTGGCATCCCTAGGCCTGCACTGAAACTCTTGGGCGTACTTGATGGCTGGAGAAGTTGTTACTAGGTGGCAGATCAATTTTGACCCTACTTACCTGGGTCAGTATGGATGAAGGATGCCCTGCAGGTCACTGCCACCTGGGGTGTGTGTGTGTGTTTGTGTGTGTGTGTGAAATGTAGGAATGTGAGCATTTCCTGTGTGCGATTTGTCCATAGCTCTCTTCACCGTGTCAACTTCTCCTTAGGCAAAACAGAAAGCGAAGTGAAAGAAATCGACAAGGCCATGTATCACGACTGGCGCATGGTACCAAGGCATGAGGAGGAGGCCTTTAAGATTTTCACGCCTGTGGAGGAGGAAACGGTTCGCTACGTCCCCTACCCACCGCTGCTGCGGGCCATGATCCTCGCTCAGCAGCAGCAAGATAATTTGAGCACCGAAGAGCCCATGCTGGACCTGGAGAGGCCCCTTTTCTTCCCAAGAGAGTACTTTGCAAATCCTAAGAAGCAAGCCGAAGGAACGCCAGTGTGAAGACCTTACAGAGCATTGCTTGTTTTTCTTCATATTTATTTTTCATTAAAAAAATTACGTTTGGAGGACATTCACGTATCTTTTAATAACAGAATGTATTGCAATAAATGCCGGAGCTCAGAATTTTTCATGGGTGTGATTAATCCTTGAATGATCTCATTTTGACTCTCTTTTTGCGCCGTCCATGTTGGCAGCTTGATGAAATATGGGCCACCGTCCCTGCTCTTACGCCCCAATGCCTAGATTGAAATAAAGCCTGTGGATTTCAATGGAGCCTACTTCTAGGCATGCATTGTTCTAATTATAACTAAATTAAGGGACCCCTGATCATTAGGACCAGTCGTGGCCGACTCTGGGGTTGCGGCGCTCATCTCGCTTTATTGGCCGAGGGAGCCAGCGTACAGTTTCCGGGTCATGTGGCCAGCAAGACTACGCCACTTCTGGCGAACCAGAGCAGCGCACGGAAACGCTGTTTACCTTCCCGCCAGAGCAGTACCTATTTATCTACTTGCACTTTGACGTGCTTTCAAACTGCTAGGTTGGGAGGAGCAGGGACCGAGCAACGGGAGCTCACCCCATCGCGGGAATTCGAACTGCCGACCTTCTGATCGGCAACTCCTAGGCTCTGTAGTTTAACCCACAGCGCCACCCGCATCCCTATAACTAAATTACAAGGCACATAATTGTTTCCCGCGTCTAAATGATTGGTAGTTTTGCAGGTGTCAACCAATTTTAAAGTGAAAAAATCTGCTTTTAAGGTGTGGCTTTTTGGGGGTGGGAGGGTGAGTATTATTATTTGGTTGCATCCTTCAAATAATAAAATTACTTCTGGCTGCTTCACTGGATCAGTTTGAGAACCTTGATCGAGAAATGATGGTCTTTAGACAACATGCTTTACAACAGTAACCTTGTCCAGCCTTGACATTTTACCAGCTTCTCTGCAAGAATTTCATGGGGTACTTTGTCAAAAGCCTTACTGAAATCAAGATGCAATACATCCACAGCATTACCCTGATCCACCAAGCTTGTACCTCTATCGAAAGAAATAAATGAGGCTCATCTGGTATGAACTTGCTTTTGATAAACCCATGCTGGGTCTTAGTAATCACAGCACCCTTATCTCAATGCTCATAGGCCCAATATTTAGATATCTGCTCTAGGACTTTTCCTCATATTGATATCAAGCTCATCAGTCTGTAGTTACCTGGGGTCTTCTCTCTGCCCCAATTTGAAGTTGAGGACAAGATTTGCCCACAGCCAGTCCACAAGAACCTTACCTTGCCTCCAAGAATTCTCAAAGATTATAGACAGGCTCTGAGATTACACCTGCAAGCCCCTTTAGGACCCTTGGGTGCAGCTCATCAGACTCTGGAGATTTGAATCAGTGTTCCCTTATCATCTCTTCCTGTCTTGGGCTCCAGCTCCCTCCCTGCATCATTTATTCTGTTATCACCAGGTTCGGCACTGCTTTCCTTTTTGAGTGAAGACGGAGGCAAAGTAGGTGTTGAGCAGTTCCTCAGTCTCCCTGTCATCCAACAGCATTTTTCCATCTCAACACAAGGTAAAGGGACCCCTGACCATTAGGTCCAGTCGTGACCGACTCTGGGGTTGCAGCGCTCATCTCGCTTTATTGGCCGAGGGAGCCGGCGTACAGCTTCTAGGTCATGTGGCCAGCATGACTAAGCCACTTCTGGTGAACCAGAGCAGCGCACAGAAACGCCGTTTACCTTCCTGCCAGAGTGGTACCTATTTATCTACTTGCACTTTGAGGTGCTTTCAAACTGCTAGGTTGGCAGGAGCAGGGACTGAGCAATGGGAGCTCACCCCGTTGCGGGGATTCGAACCGCCGACCTTCTGATCGGCAAGTCCTAGGCTCTGTGGTTTAACCCACAGCGCCATCCGTGTCCCTTTCTCAACACAAAGGACCTACTAATTACTTGTTCTTCCTCTTGCTTTGAACATAGCTGAATAAACCTGATATATATTTATTTATTGGGCAGTTTGGGATTCAGACTTTGAGAGGCCTACGGGCTAGATACCTTCCTTCTCGCCTCTGTCCCCACTGCCTAGTCACTTGGCCTTTCTCTCTGGGCCCAATCTTAAATTCAGTTCTCTGCAACTCTTCAGTATATTTGTCATTTTTAAAATTGTATTTTAGTACATTTCCCCCCTAATAATCACATTATGTGTGCATTTTTTACTAATTATACATTTTGCAAGCAATTTCTCCTGATATTCAGTAATGCATGCTATTTTCTCTAATATTATTTTTATGCAGCCTTCTCTCCCTTTTGTTGACAGTGGCTGGTTGGCAAACTGTATAGCAAAATTTGGATATTTGCTAATCACGAAGGATGCCACCCTGTGTTTTCGTTCTCATATTGTTTTGGAAAGCGCAAATTTGATTGATTCAGGTTTAAATGCAAACAGAATCAAATTTATATCTCTCTATTTGTGACCTTCCAGCTGTTGTTTGGACTCTATTTCCCATCAGGCAGTGGTTGGAATGCTGGCAGTTTTAATCCATCAACATGGGCTGCATCAATAGGAGTATAGCATCTAGATCAAGGGAAGTAATAGTGCCACTGTATTCTGCTCTGGTCAGACCTCACCTGGAGTACTGTGTCCAGTTCTGGGCACCACAGTTCAAGAAGGACACTGACAAACTGGAACGTGTCCAGAGGAGGGCAACCAAAATGGTCAAAGGCCTGAAAACGATGCCTTATGAGGAATGGCTAAGGGAGCTGGGCATGTTTAGCTTGGAGAAGAGGAGGTTAAGGGGTGATATGATAGCCATGTTCAAATATATAAAAGGATGTCACATAGAGGAGGGAGAAAGGTTGTTTTCTGCTGCTCCAGAGAAGCGGACACGGAGCAATGGATCCAAACTACAAGAAAGAAGATTCCACCTAAACATTAGGAAGAACTTCCTGACAGTAAGAGCTGTTCGGCAGTGGAATTTGCTGCCAAGGAGTGTGGTGGAGTCTCCTTCTTTGGGGGTCTTTAAGCAGAGGCTTGACAACCATATGTCAGGAGTGCTCTGATGGTGTTTCCTGCTTGGCAGGGGGTTGGACTCGATGGCCCTTGTGGTCTCTTCCAACTCTATGATTCTATGATTCTAACATCTTGAGAGCCACGGTTCCCCATGCCTGGTGCAGATTATGCTGAGATTTCCATACAGTTTTTCTTCTCTGCTGAGAAAGAGTAGGTGTACAAATATCTCTCAAAAGCACAAAACGACAAGTTCTTTTTTTTTTTAGTCTTCCAAGCTATTAATCATTCTGAAGTGGGGGAGGAATCTAAGCATGAAAGCAAGAGTGAAAGTCAATGACTTCCTCATCTGTGTAATGACCACAGTCTTCCCAAAGAACTGATAACGATTTTTTTTACATCATGCAATTAACCTTTCGTTGCTGAGTAGTTAACAGCAGCTGGGAGATTCCCTCAGGGGGAAAGAGCATTACTTTAGTCAAGCAAGCTTTGCAGAGCTTATTTCATGTCCACTTAAAATCAGGCTAGGCATTCCTCTCCTTTTCCTATCCACATCCAGGGACAATGCAGTGTGCAGCATGTGGATATTCTAGTGGGGTGAAGAAGGTGAGAAGCTATTCAACAAGTTAATGACAGTGTTCTTGGTATTATTGGGTAGAGTTGATTATGCCACGGCGATGAAGAAGCACTGTTTGGAAAATGTGATCTTCTCAATCTATAGAGGCCAATCCCAGAAGGACACCAGGATTAGTCTGCTGCAACAAAAATCACAAAGAAATGACAAGGATTATAAATGATGGAGATTATAAATGAAATTATTGGTAGCAATGTAATCTTAGAATCATAGAATAGAATCATAGAATCATAGAGTTGGAAGAGACCACAAGGGCCATCGAGCCCAACCCCCTGCCAAGCAGGAAACACCATCAGAGCACTCCTGACATATGGTTGTCAAGCCTCTGCTTAAAGACCTCCAAAGAAGGAGACTCCACCACACTCCTTGGCAGCAAATTCCACTGTCGAACAGCTCTTACTGTCAGGAAGTTCTTCCTAATGTTTAGGTGGAATCTTCTTTCTTGTAGTTTGGATCCATTGCTCCGTGTCCGCTTCTCTGGAGCAGCAGAAAACAACCTTTCTCCCTCCTCTATGTGACATCCTTTTATATATTTGAACATGGCTATCATATCACCCCTTAACCTCCTCTTCTCCAGGCTAAACATGCCCAGCTCCCTTAACACCCAATGTGCTTTACTGGGAGGTCTGAAAGGGGAAGTTTTGGAACTTGCAGCAGCTGTGATTGCTGCGGTCAGACTAATCAAAAGAAAGAATTGGAAATCCGATAAATCAGTTGTCATCTGCAGGGGTCATAGTCATCTTTATTGAAATACGGAGTCTTTTTTGTTAATTGTTGGAAAATACCAAGACATTGGGACCTGGGAAGCTGCTTTGTACTGAGTCAAACCATTGGGTCAATCTAGTTTGATATTGTCTACACTGGCTGGCAGCAGTTTAGCCTTATTTTCACTCCTCTCATTTCTGCTTAAATTATAATAATAGTTTTATACTTTGCATTTTTTTTAAAGCCAGACAGTCTTATGGCACCTCAAAGATATATTTGGGGGTGGGGTGTGGTTCATGGAGTAGAAACTTGCTTTAGATGCATGAAGTGTTTACCTTCAGTTGGCAAGTTCTATACAGTGAGGGGATATGAAAAAGGGATATGAAAAACGGGGCCACTCTCCCTATGAAACTTCTGGTCTTTTCCATCCAGGTGTTTTTGGACTACAACTCCCATCATCCCTAGCTAGCAGGACCAGTGGTCAGGGACGATGGGAATTGTAGTCCAAAAGCAACTGGAGACTCAAGTTTGAGAAACCCTGCAATAGAGTATACTGGGAAAGGGTGTGGTTGGCAGGTGGGGACCCTGAACAGGAGCACTCCATTTTATTGTAGCTCCTACTTACGTTATCAAAGAGCCTTTGCTGTTTCTTTTGCGTTGTTTCAAATTTTCTCGTGAGCCTTTGCCGTCTAAAATCCCTACTCAAATCGCATCTAGCAACAGAATCCTGCAGAGGGCGCTGTAGTCTGTGCGCATAAACATCTCACAAGGAATCCCAGTGTGTCTCCTGTTCTCATCCCCCTCCTGCAGCAGCGTCATCTCTGCAGCAATTCCCAAACACTTTACAGGGGAAACACCAAAATACAGCAGGGGATCCGTTTCTGCAGATTCAGCAGGTCAACCCCAAATCCCAATGCTACCCTCTCAACACAAGGGCAGGAGGGCATTGTCAAAACAAAAGCAAGCACTCTGCATTTGATTCCTGCATGGAAAAAGCAGAATCTAGCAGGAAATCCTTCACACAGCAAAGTGGTGAATGAAGGTCCATAGGCCGAAATCTTCCTTCCCTTGCCACCAGGGGTTTGGACTGGGCTTGGCTGGGAGCTGACCTTTGAGAAACAAAACCAAGGAGTCGTGCTAATGTTGTCCTGTTCCTTCATTGTGCTTTGCTGCATTGCAACAGAGCATTCTAACTCCGACATGGATGGGAGGAAAAGCTCCTGCCTGAAAACCCTGGAAGGCTGCTGCCAGTCAAAGAAGACAATGCTGAATAGCTCAGTTGGTTATAAATTTACTAAAGAAGCGAAGAACCAAGACCAAATAACAATTACCCAAGAGATACTGTATATGAAACTTTTTCTCAATTTTGCCTTTTAGTCTGCTCTCCTTTTAATATACCTGAAGGAGCGCCTCCACCTCCATCGTTCTGCCCAGACACTGAGGTCCAGCTTTGAGGGCCTTCTGGCGGTTCCCTCGCTGCAAGAAGCCCAGTTACAGGGAACCAGGCAGAGGGCCTTCTCGGTAGTGGCGCCCTCCCTGTGGAACGCCCTCCCACCAGATATCAAAGAGAAAAACAACTACCAGACTTTTAGAAGACATCTGAAGGCAGCCCTGTTTAGGGAAGCTTTTAATGTTTAATAGGTTATTGTATTTTAGTGTTCTGTTGGAAGCCGCCCAGAGTAGCTGGGGAAACCCAGCCAGATGGGCAGGGTATAAATTATTATTATTATTATTATTATTATTATTATTATTATTATTATTCGTTTCTTCCATTATTCCCCTCATTCAAATCCCTTCTTTCCTTTCTGTCAAATAAAGCATTTTTACTTTCTTCCTTGCACTGCCCATTACTCTGTTTCCTGAATTTACCCTGTCTCTATATTTATAATTGTATCCAAGTCTTTTCTTGTAATTGTATCCAAGTATTTTCCTGTAATTGTATCTAGGTATTATTATTATTATTTTGTAATTGTGTCTTTGCTACTTGTAAATGTGAATCTCTAAGGTGACCCTTCTTGCAATTGTTATATTTGATGTCTTTGCAATGGAATTGACCCCTTTGTAGCCTTGTGGCTTATCAGTGTTTGTTCAACTTCTCAATGATTGTAACTGCTTTCAGGAAAATAAGAATTGGAAGCTACGTACAGTGGTACCTCGGGTTACATACACGTCAGGTTACATACGCTTCAGGTTACAGACTCCGCTAACCCAGAAATAGTGCTTCAGGTTAAAAACTTTGCTTCAGGATAAGAACAGAAATCGAACCGGAACGAATTAAGTACTTAACCCGAGGTACCACTGTATTGAAATTGCATCACTTTATTCTAACCATGAAAGTATAAATGTTTTTAGCCTCAACCTAATCACTTCCACTCAGCTCCCCTTCCTTCTTCTGTAAAGTTCCAGGCGACCAGATCCATTTCCTTTGACCCTGCGGGGAGAGCAATTCACCTGTTAGATAAAACTCTCAACCCTATTGTTATTCTAGAAAACCGGATTACCATATCATTTGCCATCTCCCCCTGGATTTCTAGGTATTATCTTATGTAGATAGGATTTGCACCCCACCTTGTATCTTACACCCGAATGTCCATTCTGCCCCCTGCCCCCATGTACCTCCCCCTTACCTTGTAAATTGACAAACCTGTGACAAATAAGACCACGCACAATTGCGACTGTATAAATTTCTGGACTTACCTTTTGGGTGGAGTTCCTCATGCAATGATTCTTCAACATCAACTTCGTTGGACTGGTCATGTTGTGCGGATGCCTGATTATCGTCTTCCAAAGCAACTACTCTATTCTGAACTTAAAAACGGAAAGCATAATGCTGGTGGCCAACAAAAGAGGCGTAAAGACTGTCTCAAGGCAAATCTAAAAAAATGTAGTATAAACACCAACAATTGGGAAACACTTGCCTGCGAGCTCTCCAATTGGAGAACAGCCCTTACCAAAGGTGTCATGGGTTTTGAAGACACTTGAACGCAGGATGCAAGGGAGAAACGTGCTAAGAGGAAGGCATGCTTGGCAAATCCACACTGTGATCAACTCCTGCCTGGAAACCAATGTCCCCACTGTAGAAGGATGTGTGAATCCAGAATAGGCCTCCACAGTCACTTACGGAATCGCTGTTAAGACTGTGTTTATGGAAGACAATCTTACTCGGCTACGAGTGATCGCCAAAGAAGAAGACCTTTTGTCACCTTTGCATAGGGAACCCGGTTGCAGCCAAATAAAGGATCTTTGCTTTTAAAAAGCCGCTTGCTTCTCTCTCTCCTTGGTTGGACATCACCTGCCTTCTCTGGCTCTAGCGGACTCCTTTGGGGCCCTGAACCAAATTCTCTGTGTTTTACATTAACCCTCATGCTCCAACTCTACAATTCTATGATTTGTCTGTCTGTTCTACTCTGTTTTTGCATAAATCTGCATTATATAGAGACCATTTTTATGCTGCCCTTTTGCCCAAGCCACAGGGCAGGTTCTAGAAAGGCAAACAGACAGAAATGCACAAATCCATAAAAACAACAAATTACTGAATTACAGGTACCAACAGCAGCAGCAATCAGGTCTCTCCTCTGCCTAGTGCCCACCAAAAAAGAGGTGTCTTAATTGGAGTAAGAACTTCAATTGTTCACAACGGAACAATTGTAAACAGCACGTCTAGTAAACAAATGCGAACATGCACAAAATCAACTCTCGGATCACAGCTATCTACCCATTTCTAAAAAGTAGTAGTAAAAATAAGGGCTGCTGTGCTCATATATAAATTTAAATGTGTATATTCTGAATGCATTTCTTCACTTCACATTTTTAATTGTATATCAGTTAAAATATGCATTCTGCAAATGCATTTGAATTTAAAAATATGCACGTTTGAACACATTTTGGAATGGTTTTTGAGCTGAGAACTGCATTGCAAAAATTTGGAGTTGTGCGACAGCTGAAGGCCAATTACCGCCTCATCCAAGCGTTAGGCCAGGAGATTGTCTTTGCTCAGCACTACATTATTTGTTCTTGTCAAACTCATGGAACGTTTTTATGATCTAAATGGCTAATTTTTTCTTGCTAAGCAGGCTTTCCCCTTGACAAGCCGTGTATATTGTCTCCCCGTCTTATTTTCTTGAGGAATCTAAAGGTGCTAAACAAACCTCGGTTCACCTGCAATCAATACTGTCATAATTATTGCCCATCATTACTGCAAAAGGTTACATCTTTCCAATTACTCTCTTCCCCCCACCAGTAGAAATAATGACCTCTTGGAGCTTGCAGGGAGGTTGCTATCCATTCAGGTGACAAATCATGGCAAGGGAGTTAACAAATCATTATGACTTCTCATTGCACAGTGGTAAAGATCGGCCATGATTAAAGGTCAAGCCGATAAAGGTGTATCGTAGCAAGGAATGCAAAATTGGTGTTCTACTGAAATGGAAGCCAGGCCACCAAATGAGCAATTGTAACAGGTTACAGAAAAGTTCCATGGGAAGAAGGAAAACAACAACAACCTAGAAATATAGAATTGGATGGGAACCTCAGCTGCCATCTAGCCTGACCCTACTGTTGGCATCCGCCTGTCTTGAAAGACAATGGAGTGTCAAAAGACTGTTGAGAGTGTATTAACTTATGGTCTGTGTGTGTGGTTTGGGAGCTGCACGGTCAGGGGAAAAACAATGCTGTCCAGGGTTGTAAAGACTGCGGAGAGAATAATTGGGTGCACTCTTCCCACCTTGGATCAAATCTATGCTTCCAGGTGCCATAAGAAAGCTGCAGAGATAGCGCACACCCTGGAAATGATCTCTTTCAGCTTCTGCCTTCTGGAAGAAGGTACAGGGTTATAAAGACTAGGACTAGCCACCTGAGAAACAGTTTATATCCAAGTGCGATTTTGGTTTTAAATGCAGTGTAAGGAGTCTCTATGGGAGTATATTGTATTTAAAAATGGGGTATCAGAGTTTTTACGGGGCTAACCAGGTTGGGATAGCTGGGAAAGCAGGCTTGTTGGTTTTTGAATGTCTTATGTAGATTTTTCAATTTCGTTGTTCTGTATGTGACAATGACAATAAGGATTATCGTATAGTATCATATTGTATAGTATCGTATCGGAGTGTGTCTCCAGGGATGAAGCCAAACCTCAGCATTAGCAGCACTGAATTGACTTCTCCTGGGGCCAAGCCTGGGCAGTGTGTATGGAGGTCCTGGGCTGCCCAGATGACATGATCCCCATCTCTACCTTACTGATGTGGTTCAAAGGAAAGCAGAGGAATATGTCTGGCACCAGCTTGGTTGCAGGAGTTGCCCAAAGGAGGTGTACAGGGTGTCATTCAACCATCTTAGGCAGTCCATTCCAGACATGAGTAGGGTTTACTCCTTAGCCTTTACTTCTCCAGAAGATATCTGTTATAAGGGGGGGGGGGGAAGTGCTCCTTTTCCCATATGGGGTACCCAACAGGAAGAAGAAGAAGAAGAGTTTGGATTTGATATCCCGCCTTTCACTCCCCTTTGGGAGTCTCAAAGCGGCTAACATTCTCCTTTCCCTTCCTCCCCCACAACAAACACTCTGTGAGGTGAGTGGGGCTGAGATACTTCAAAGAAGTGTGACTGGCCCAAGGTCACCCAGCAGCTGCATGTGGAGGAGCGGAGACACGAACCCGGTTCCCCAGATTACGAGACTACCGCTCTTAACCACTACACCACACTGGCTCTCATACAGAGCCCATACAGAGTCCTTATGTAGGTTCTCTATCGGTAGGAGAAAATAACAGAGGCCAACCAGAGTATATTGAGAAGCAAAGCAGCTACTAAGCATAATCTTTATTAAACTGTTGCAACCGGGTGCTCACCCCCCCCCCAGGAGGTAGGAGGAACCCAGAACAATGTTGTGCAAGCCCTTATATAGACTTTTGAAATTGCCACCCTGTAGCTCAAGACCGCCCCCCCCCAATACATCATACATACATCACAGAAGGGGCGGTCTACAGCAGAATGCTGTCTGGCACGAAACCTGTTACAGTGATACCTCAGGTTACATACGCTTCAGGTTACAGACTCCGCTAACCCAGAAACAGTGCTTCAGGTTAAGAACTTTGCTTCAGGATGAGAACAGAAATCATGGTCCGGTGGCGCGGCAGCAGCAGGAGGCCCCATTAGCTAAAGTGGTGCTTCAGGTCAAGAACAGTTTCAGGTTAAGAACGGACCTCCGGAATGAATTAAGTACTTAACCCGAGGTACCACTGTAATGGGTTTACTTGGACAGCCTGGCCATTCTTTTGTGATGATAAATACTTAATTCCTGAGTCCAGGTCACAGGCTCACCCTATTCATACACAAATGTGCCCTTAAGGCAGGATTTGTGAGCACAGAGACAATGGGGAAGCTTTTCCCATTTCCATCCAAACTGCAGAGGAATATTTGAGGTCACTGAAAGAGTCAAAATGGCGTTAGGACTGTTTTCCTGTACTGTTTCAGACATGTGGTTTATATATTTATGTGTGTTTTTGCCTGGTACATTTATGAACATTTATTCTATATCTTAGACCTTATAATTCTCATAACAATATCCCACAAGGCAGTGGAGGTTTAGGATCAACATTCTCCTTTTCCTTGGTGGGCTACCTTCCCAGGTGGATGAGCCCCATCTGCCTTTCATTTCCTTCTGAAGCACATGTAGATGTTCCCATGTTGATGCAGGAAATCAGCTGCTACTGCACTACTAATAAGTGGCTGTTCTGCCTCTGCTTAAAGGCCTCTAAGAAAAGAGAGCACACAACCAGCTGTAAAGGTAAAGGACCCCTGGGCAGTTAAGTCCAGTCAAACTTGACTATGAGGTGCAGCCTTCATCTTGCTTTCAAGGCAAGGGAGCTGGTGTTTGTCTGCAGGCAGCTTTCCGGGTCATGTGGCCAGCATGACTAAACTGCTTCTGGCACAACGGGACACCATTGTGAGTGTCAGAGTGCATGGAAACACAGTTTATTTTCCTACTGCAGAGGTACCTATTTATGCTGGTATGCTTTTGAACTGCTAGGTTGGCAGAAGCTGGGACAGAGCAACGGGAGCTCAGCCTGTCACACAGATTCAAACTGCCAACCTTCCAATTGGCAAGCCCAAGAGGCTCAGTGGTTTTGACCACAGTGCCACCCATGCTAGTTGTATCCCATGCTAGTCCTACTTTCACCATTATGTTATTGTTTACTCATAATCCCTTTTCTTGAAATTTGAATCTTCAGGCCCCACTCTCTGAAACAGGGATGGGAAGCTCAGGCCTGGGCGCCATTTGCTCCTCTTCAGGCCTCTGTCTGGCATAGCGCCTCTAATGGTGGGAGCATATAGCAGGCTTCCTCAATCTCGGCCCTCCAGATGTTTTGAGACTACAAATCCCATCATCCCTGACCACTGGTCCTGCTAGCTAGGGATCATGGGAGTTGTAGGTCAAAAACATCTGGAGGGCCGAAGTCAAGGAAGCTTGGCATATGGCCTTTTGCTCTACTCATTTTATTTTAAAGCCATGATAAGGTCACAGTCTTAGGCATATTCCTAACACCATTGCAGGAGTCCTGCTGGATCAAGCTGGTGGCTTATCTGGTCCAGCATCCTCAGCAACTGGTTTTCAGGACCACGTTACTGGCTCCGACAGTATTCCAGCAAAATCAGAAGACGTCAGCAGTAGGGCGGGGGAAACAACACACCATTAGACACGCAACTCCTTTCCCACTTAGTCTACCACACCCATTCTACCAAACTTCTTTAGCACCCTGTCAACTATTCCCTCTCAGCTTATTATCAAATTTAATTTTCCCCAATAAGAAGGTAATTTTGTGAGAAAACTCACTAACAGGACAATTAAAAACATTTTCATATTCATTCTGAAAGCTATGAATATGGAATTAATATTGTGCAGTATGATTGACTTTTCTAATTAGAGCGCTTGTTGCATCCTATTAGAGCGAGAAGAACAGTTCTGAGAGCGTTTATGCAATGAGTTATTTAACGCTTTAACGGCTGGGAGCAACTGATGTTAGGAGTGGCAGCTTCACACACATGCACAGCTCACTCTTTTCTTTGGCAGGGTCGTGTGCCCCATTCCCCAAGTCTCCACCAGCCTCCACCCTTTGAAAGTTGGTTCAGCCCAGAGATCTGTATGGGAGGGGTAGGCCCAGTAGGGCAGAAGGCAGGGAGCTCAACAGTAGGTGGCGCCAGAGCCAATATGAGGCCGAGCTAACTAATTCTAGTTCTGTCCCCATCCTCCTCTCTGCTGACTTCTTACAAGGGCAACATTGAGATGGAGGAGAAGGAAGGAAACAGGCAGGGCCACCCATGGACTGGTTCTATGGAGGAAGGCAAGCAGGTGGGGACTAGCTGGGGTTTGGTGTGCCTCCATCACCCCCTTCAGCCTCCACTGCCTGTGGCACTCCAAATGTGTGCTAAGGAGAGCCCTGCTGGATCAGATCAGAGCCCATCTAGTCCAGCATCCTGTTCTCACAGTGGCCAACCAGATGTCTATGGGAAACCTGCAATCAGGACCTGAATGCCAAAATGCTCTTGCTTTACCTTTCCTCCAAAAAGTTCTAGCTGGTGTACTTAGGCCATATTCACACCATGCATTTAAAGTGCTATGGCACCATTTGAAATAATCATGGCTCCTCTACAAAGAATCTGGGAGCTCTAGTTCTTTATAAGGGTACTGAGAGTTATTAGGAGACCACTTTCCCTCTCCCATAGCTACAATTCCCAGAGAGATTTAACAGAGACTCCATCTCCTCAGAGTATTGCGGAAGAACGATGTCAATCAACATTTGATGATCTCCTTCTACCGGTCAACAATAGAAAGTGTCCTTTCATACTGCATCACGGTGTGGTACAGTGGTTTGGCATCTGATAGGAAGTGTCTACAGAGGGTGGTGAATACAGCACAAGATATTATGGGCTGTCCCGTGAATCCGCTGGATGACATCGTGGAAGAACATTGCCTCGGGAGAGTGAGGAAAATTCTCAGGGATGATTCACACCCTGGCCGGCACTTTCTTGATCTCTTGCCCTCAGGCAGAAGATATAGAAGCATGATTAGTCGCACCAACAGGGTAAAGAACAGCTTCTATCCGTGGGCTGTTAGGCTGCTGAATGAAAAGATAACAACAGAGCAACTGACTTTCAGGTTTGGTGGGTGTGCGTCAGTAAACGACGGGAATTAAGACTAAGAGAGCTGAGTGGGGGGTGCTCGTGTAATCTCACTGTATACAAGTTGTACAAGTGACAATAAAGTATTTCAATCCCCCCCCCCCAATAGTCACTTTCCCCAGAGAACTCTGGGAACTGTAGCTCTGTGAGAGGAATAGGGGTCTCCTAACAAGTTTGCAGCACCCGTAATCCAACTAAGGCTCCCAGATTTCTGTGGCGGGGAGAGACATGACCTTTTAAATTGGTATCATAGCACTTTAAATGTATGGTGTGATTGTGGCCTAAGTTCTTCCCCATGAATCA
>NC_139547.1:38053315-38181383 GCF_965153285.1 Podarcis tiliguerta
TATCAAAATGCGTTTAAAGTGGCAGAGGGTTTTTTTTTTAAAGACACACTTGATTTTTCAACACGGTTATTATTATTATTACTAATTAATTAAATTTTTATACCACCCTTCACCTTTAAAAACAAATTGAACAAAAATTATCCCTAGTCCTTAGTTTGAGGAAGGGAAAATGTGCCAGTCTTTTTCCTTGTGTCTTTGTATATCTAGGTACTATATGCACAGTTCTTTCTTACAAAATAAAACCTGAAAGAAAATTGGTCCCTTAATTGTCCCTGGTGCTTTCTGGTAGGGCAAGACTTAAATGGCCGCCATATAAAATCTTTCTCTGTTTTGAGAATTTGTTTTCTATGAGTTCTTCTGTCTCTCTTGCATTTCTCTCCCTGTCATTAACTTTCCCCAAATCACTCTTTAGACAGATGAAATTGAAAAGCTCAGCAGGGCTTCCTTAATATAGCACATCAGCTTCTACCAACCTATGCAGATGTTCTTTCTTCTTGCCTTGGAGATCTTAAAACTGTAGAAATATGTTATTTATTCTGTGGTGTGTGTGTGTGGGTGTGTGGGTGTATTCTTCCAGATGCACCAGGTTTTCTCAAGAGAGAATCTCCATTGGTCTTACATGGAGTTGATAATAGTTGGTTACATCTTATCTACAGTATTAGGTTCAAAGCTATTAGCTGCTGACAGATGCTTTAGTTGAAATTCCTGCATTGCAGGGGGTTGGACTAGATGACCCTCAAGGTCCCTTCCAACTCTACAGTTCTATGATCCTTATATAATTCGCTGCTCAGATGGGTACCAAAGTGCGAAGCTCAAGAATATCTATCACTCCTGGTAAAGGTAAAGGTAAAGGGACCCCTGACCATTAGGTCCAGTTGTGACCGACTCTGAGGTTGCGGCACTCATCTCGCTTTACTAGCCGAGGGAGCCGGCGTACAGCTTCTGGGTCATGTGGCCAGCATGACTAAGCCACTTCTGGCAAACCAGAGCAGTGCACAGAAACGCCGTTTCCCTTCCCGCCGGAGCGGTACTTATTGATCTACTTGCACTTTGACGTGCTTTCGAACTGCTAGGTTGGCAGGAGCTGGGACCGAGCAACGGGAGCTCACCCCGTCGCGGGGATTCGAACCGCCCACCTTCTGATCGGCAAGTCCTAGGCTCTGTGGTTTAACCCACAGCGCCACCTGTGTCCCTATTACTCCTGGCAGGGAATGAGATAATCTGTCAATTTCCACCTAGAAGTGGAAGGAAGAGAAAGTCCCAACTAAAAAAGAGTGGCTAACCAAGATGACTGACTACAATGGTACCTCGGGTTATAGACGCTTCAGGTTACAGACTCCGCTAACCCAGAAATAGTACCTCGGCTTAAGAACTTTGCTTCAGGATAAGAACAGAAATCGCACGGCAGCGGTGTGGCAGCAGTGGGAGGTCCCATTAGCTAAAGTGGTGCTTCAGGTTAAGAACAGTTTCAGGTTAAGAACGGACCTCCATAACGAATTAAGTTCTTCACCCAAGGTACCACTGTATGCCGAAATGGCAAAGATGACTGTGAGGAGCAGGCAGCAAGATGACAAGAAATTCAATCAAGAGCAGGAAAAGTTTATAGAACATATTGAAGACCACTGTGTATACTTAAAAACGTTAGCAGGATTGCTCTAACACTTATAATGTAATATGACTTAAGGCAAAAAAAGGAGATAATATGGATTGGAAAAATGTAATTAGATGCAGGGGAGGGGAATTGGAAACCAGGGGTTGGGGTGGGGGGAAGTCCGAGGGATCTAAGTAATGCCAGAAGTGTAGAAATTGAAAACGATGTGAATGTATAAGAATATTGTTTAAAAAATGAAAAATGAAATATTTTTAAAAAGAGATAATCTGTCACCTTGTTGGAATTCATGAAAATTCATTAGCATTTTAGTGTCAATTTCTCCCAACATGCACATTCTTGCAAAGCAGTTTCCTGTAAAATAATGAATGTTTGTACATTATTCCCACAAGTTTATGTATTTTTATGTACACTTTCCCTTACTATATGCATTTGGGTATACATTGCTTGGCCGGAGAACTGCATTGTGAAATTCGAAGGAGTGCAACCTTCGATGGATGTCTGTGTTTAGGTTTCCATAGCATGCTTCAAATGTGAAGTGAATCAAATTTCTTCCGCCAAGCCTAAATTCTGGTTCCCGCCCCCTTTTGCTACCAGCTGAAATGGAGCTAGCTTAAAAAGGTCTTTTCAGCACAGGAAAAAAATAAATAATTCTGCAAGCAGAGTCTCTCCCTGTCTCTCTCAAGAATAAAGAAGAAAAACCCTCTGTGTCTGGTGCTCCCAGGGAACTGCCTTTATGTAGCTGCTCAGCTCTGTTCCTCTCCCCTTTGTTTTGGTCTTTTTGGCAGTAATGATTTCTTGTGGGGGTGGAGAAGGCAATAAACAAAGTTGCAACAAGTTTAGTGTACGCAGGGAATACTCTTTTCATCTTTCACAGGCCAAAGAAATGTTCCCACCCTCCCCTTCCCAATTGAGCAATATAATAAAGAAGCCTTTTGCTCCGAAATAATTTCCTTCCTCTGAACGGCCTCATTCCCCCTCCTCACTTCATCCTTCCTATACAGACAACAAGCTGGCTTCTGTAGAGGTGGTGGCATTTGCTGGGATTAAAACTAGGGCTGGGGGGAAACTTTGCCAGGCTAGACTCTTGAGTAACTTGAACTAATCTCCCAGCTGCAAAATCTTACCTGAAACCCTGAAGGGCTTCTGGCAGTCAGTGCAAGACAACACTGATTCAGTTCAAGCAGCTTCCTATGTTCGGTGTTATGTACTGAGTTGAATAGGATCCCAATTGCAGCAGTCTGATTGGTCTGCAGGAGCCACCCAATCCAACTCCAGGTGGAAGTGAATCCGCAACCTGATTGGCCTACAGGAGAATCCCAGAATTAGCCAATCACGTGGGGCCCATTGTGTAAATAATGTATATAATCAGACATTTCGGGGGAACTTCCACTCTTCCTCACTACAGTGGTACCTCAGGTTAATTAGTTCCAGAGGTCCGTACTTAACCTGAAACTGTTCTTAACCTGAAGCACCACTTTAGCTAATGGGGCCTCCTGCTGCTGCCGCGCCGCCGGAGCACAATTTCTGTTCTCATCCTGAAGCAAAGTTCTTAACCTGAAGCACTATTTCTGGGTTAGCGGAGTCTGTAACCTGAAGCGTATGTAACCCGAGGTATCACTGTACTATGAGCTGAATAAAGAGCATGAAATCCACACTCGACTCCCGAGTATATTTCATTCCTAAAACTTGGGAAACAGCCCTGTTTATTTTGAGCCCAAGTTAAGAACCTAGGGAAGGGCTGCAGACTTGAAAGGGACCTTTGGGGTCATCCAGTCTGACCCCTTGCTCAATGCAAGAGCTGTAATGCGGGATGCAGCTGCAGAATCCTTGATAGATGGCAGGCTAAATACTCTCTCAAATGTCTTGTGTGAAGGATGAGAGCCCACTACCTCTCAGTGCAGGCTGTCCCCTTGTTGAACCATTCTTATTGAAGCTGAAAAATACCTTCATGTTTGAGACAACGGCCGTGAGAGTCTTAATAGGATGGAAGACTGAAGAAATCCCAAGTAAAGAATCATGGCCAGAGAAATCGATGGATTAGGCAGAACTGGCAAAATTGACCCATGCGCTACGGGAAAAGGACAACTGATTTCAAAGATGAATGAGAACCCTTTACAAAGTACTTGAAGATGCAACAAAGTGAATTGGACTCCTTGGCAGGTTTTGAATAAACAAACTATTGACAATAATCAGTTAGACAATTTAAGGATTTGTACAATTTTGCAACATGCAGAGAATACTGAGGGAAGTTGGGGTGGGGGGTGGGTTTCTTATGGGAGGGAGGAAAATGGGGGGAAATTATGGATGTTATGTTTTCAGATAATATGTTTTGTTTAAGTTTCTAATAATTTTTTTTTAAAAAAGAACCATTCTAACTGTTGCAAAACTTTTCCGAATGTTAGAATGATGCTGGATTGAAGCTAAGTGGGATTTTTTAGTAGCAATGTTAAGGAATATGTAAAAATGGATTGTTAACAGGTGATAACTCAAAGTTATAATATATTAAGATAAAAGATAAGATAAAATTAAAGAGGGAAAGGATTTGCTGAATTAACCAATTGAACTGGAATGCAAGAAAGGGAGGTGTGGGGAGGTCAGGGAAACAAGTAAATGAAAGATAAGACATGGAAAGACGGATTTGTTTTTAATTGTTTCTATTTTGTATTTTCTCCCCCCCCCTTTTTTTAATCTTTTCTAATTTTTGTAATATATTGAAAACTTTAATAAATATCTTATAAAAAAACAACAACAAAACTTTTCCAAACAGTTTTCCAGCACCAGATTCCCTGCCATTTATGCCCATCGGTTCAAATTCCAGGGGAAGGCCCCATCAGGCTTCTCCACTTACCAACCTAGTCATGTCCATTATTATGTATGGATCTACTCTGTGCAGGAGTGACGTTGGCTGCAACCCAGTTGAAATATACTCAGAGTCGCAAAGTGATTTCATGCTCTTTATTCAGCTCATAGTGGTGAGGAGGAAATGAAAGTCCCCTCAAAGTATCTGCTTTATATACATTATTTACACAATAGGCTGCACATGATTGGCTAATTCTGGAATTCTACTGTAAGCCAATCATGTTGTGGATTCACTTATATCTGGAGCATGATTGGTTGGTTCCTGCCAACCAATCATACTGCTGCATCGTCCTAGGACCAATCCGACTGCTGCATTCTGAATCCTATTGTTCTAGGACCAATCAGACTGCTGCGATTTGGATCCTATTGTTCTAGGACCAATCAGACTGCTGCAGTTTGGATCCTATTCAACTCAGTACATAACACCCCTCCCCTCTAAGTTCCAGTCCTGCCCGGGAGGTCGCATTCATAGTCCTCGAGGTACGCCGGCGGCCTACGTGTGCGTTGCGGCCTGTGGTGTTCCCTGGTCCGTGGTTCAGGTTCTGGCTCGTGTTCCAAGGATGCTGGCTGTGATGGGCCTGTTTGGTCTGGCGCAACCGGCTCGCTCAGTCGTGGTTCTGGTTCCGGTGTCCTTTCGGCCTCGCGGGTTCTCTCTGTATTTACTGATTCTGCCTCTCCTGCTGGCCCCTCCTGCTCTATGGGCCTCCCTGCCCCTCTGCTCCCTTGGGACTCCTCTGACCTTTCCTCCTCCTGGTTTTCTCCCGGGAATCGTCGGCGTATCTGGTCGCAGTGGCGGCGCCAGCATTGACCCCCATCCGTTAGCACCTCGTATGACACGGGGCCAGTGACCCTGGTGACTGTGGCGGGAACCCATGCTGGGCCTGCCCCAAAATTCTTTGCGTACACTGGGTCCTGGGCCTTGAAGGTCCGGGGGTTCCTGCCTTCCCCCACCACTACCTCATCCTGAGCTCTATCGGGGTGAAGGCGGTCCAATCTGATTGCAAGGCGCCGACCCATTAGTAGTTCAGCGGGGCTCCGGCCAGTCGTTGAGCTGGGGTGCTGTGCTGTGCTAGGAGGAATGTGGCAAGGCGGTACTCCCAGTCCCCTTGCGTCATGCGGCGAAGGGTGTCCTTGGTGGTCCGCACCATGCGTTCTGCTTGGCCATTGGTGGCAGGGTGGAATGGCGCCGAACGGATGTGGCGGATGGCGTTCTGCGCTGTGAAGGTTTGGAATTCTTCTGACGTAAATGCAGTCCCGTTGTCTGAGACGAGAGTGTCAGGGAGCCCATGGGTTGCAAACAGCTTGCGTAGTACACGGATGGCTGCGGATGTAGAAGTGGACGGTACCAGTGCGACTTCCAGCCATTTGGTGTAGGAGTCCACCACTACGAAGAATGTTTTCCCCTGAAAGGGGCCGGCGAAGTCCACATGCAGGCGTGACCATGGTGCTCGGGCGGACTCCCAGGACTGTACTGGGGCCCTTGGGGGATCTGGGCGGGATTCTTGGCAGGCCTGGCAGTGTTTGACCCAGGCCTCTACCTCTCCGTCGATCCCCGGCCACCACACATAACTCCTGGCCAGGGCCTTCATTCTTACTACCCCTGGGTGTGTCTCGTGTAGGGCTGTGAGGACCCTTTTGCGGAGGGGCTGGGGAACCACGACCCTGCTTCCCCATAACAGGCACCCCTTGTGGGCTGACAGTTCATGTTTGCGGGTTGTGTAGCCAGCGAATTCTGGCCCGGGGCTGCTGCTGGGCCATCCCCTCCACACCCAGTCCAGGACCCGGGAGATGACCCTGTCTTTCTTGGAATGGTGTGCAACTTCTTGTGCCTGAATGGGGCGGTCGGGAAGCAGCTCCAGGCTCATAACCTCTTGTGCGGGTGCTGGGTCGGGGCCTGTTTCCGGTAGTGGTAGCCTGCTGAGGGCGTCTGCATGGCCCATTGCCTTCCCAGGTCGGTGAATCAGTGCATACTGGTAGCTGGCAAGGAAAATTGACCACCTGAGGACGCGAGGAGACAGCACTTGGGGGGTCTGCTTTTCGGGGGCGAACAAGCCAAGCAACGGTTTGTGGTCAGTCACCACGGTGAAGGGCCGCCCGTACAAGAAATCATGGAATTTTTTTACTCCCTTCACACTTGCCAGCCCCTCCTTGTCTATTTGTGAGTAGTTCCGCTCGGTTGCATTGAGTGTCTGGGAAAAGTATGCTACCGGTACCTCTCTTCCATCCGGGAGTTGGTGTCCCAGGACAGCGCCAATGCCATAGGGTGAGGCGTCGCATGCTAGCACCACCGGCAGCCTCTCGTCGAAGTGTGCCAAGACTGAGTTTGAGACAAGCAAGTCCTTGACTGCCTGGAATGCAGCCTCCTGGCGCTGGCCCCACATCCAAGGGGCCCGCTTGTCCAAAAGTCTGTGTAGGGGCTCCGCTACCGCCGCCTTGTGGGGAAGGAAGGAATGGTAAAAGTTCAATAGTCCCAAGAAGGCCTGAAGTTCAGTCTTGCTCTTGGGCGCTGGGGCATCACAAATGGCCCGTACCTTGTCCCCAGTCGGGTGGACCCCTTCTGCGTCCACCATAAATCCTAGAAAGTCCACCTGAGGCACTCCTAGTAGGCATTTTTCCCGCTTCACCTTGAGACCCGCCGTCTGGAAACGGTGCAGAACGGTGCGGAGGCGGTCCTCAAACTCCTCTGGTGTGGGCCCGGCAATCAACACATCATCGAAGAAGGGGGTGACGCCAGGAATCCCTTTAAGGAGCGAGTCCATTAGATTCTGGAATATGCCTGGTGCCACACTGACACCGAATTGCAGCCGCTTTACCCTGAAGGCTCCTCTGTGCGTCACAATCGTCTGTGCCTCTGCTGTGGCCTCATCTACTGGCAGCTGTTGATATGCTTGGGCTAAGTCCAGCTTGCCAAAAATTTTCGACCCAGCCAGGGTGGCAAGGACATGGCTGACCACTGGCACTGGGTATGCATGGGCCGTGAGGGCCTTGTTTATGGTACATTTGTAGTCTGCGCAGATGCGGACCGAACCATTGGGCTTGACGGGTGTGACGATTGGGGTTTCCCAGGGGGCATTAGGCACCGGCTCCAGCACTCCTTGCTCCACGAGCCGGTCCAATTCCTCGTCTATACGGGGTTTCAGGGCGAACGGGACCCGGCGGGCCTTGAGCCTGACCGGTCGTACTGCGGGGTCAAGCTGTAGCGCAATGGGGGGGCCCGTATACTGTCCCAATTTCCCATCGAAAACTCCTGGAAATTCCTTGCATATGGCGTCCACGTCCGCTTGTAAGGTAGTGTGGTTCACCCCGGTGATGGCTAGCCCCAGTGGTCCAAACCATGCCAATCCCAGTAAGCTAATGTAGGGGCCCTTGACCACCAGCAAGTCCAGTTGCCGCGTCCGCCCTCGGTATTGCACCCTGAAGGTCCCCACCCCCATTGTGGGGACCTTACGTTTCTGGAAGTCCCGGAGGGTGAATGGGGCCGGCCTGAGTTTGGGACCCCCAGTAGGACACAGTTTCCTTAAGGTCTTTGCCGAGATTATGGATAGAGTTGAACCCGTGTCAAGCTCCATGCGGCATGGGGCGCCCTCTATCTGTACCTCTACATACATTTTCTCTACGTTGGGGTGGGGCAACTGGTATACCTGGAAGTCCGTGAGCTCCGTCGAGTTGCCTTGGTGCGTTGGGCCCCGGGACCTGGGGCTCTTGGATTGGTCATCTGATGCCTGGCGTCGGGTGGAGCGAGCTCGACACACCCGGGCGATGTGTCCCAATTTTCTGCACTGCCTGCACTCTGCGTTGCGGAAACGGCAGGTCTTCCTCTCGTGACTTTCCCCGCAGCTTGCGCAGTTCCCTCCTTCTCGTCGAGGCAGCTGTGGTATGTGGGCTGCTTGAGTGCGCTGCTGTACTCGGTGCACCTCCTCCCTGTCAGATCCTGAGTCGTCGGTGAGGTCTTCGTGGTGGACCCTCGGTTGGGGTGGCAGTCTCGGCCGTGCCTCTTGCGTCGACCTCTTGGCAGCTTCCGTTGCCAGGGCCTCCTCCAGAGCGACCTGGAACGTTAGGTCCTTCTTAGCGTAGAGGCGTCGTTGCAGCTTCTCATCCTCCAGGCCACCGACGAGGCGGTCCCGAAGCATGTTCTCCAGCTCTGAGAAGTTGCAGAACCGGGCGGCTTGGCGGAGAGAGGTCACAAACCCAGTTATGGTTTCCCCTGGGGCTTGCCGCTTTGCGTAGAAGGCATTTCGACGAGCCACCACTGAGGGCTGTGGCGAAAAGTGCCCCTTCAGCTGTTCCATTATTGTTTTGTATGGAACAGTAGCGACGTCTTCAGGCGCAAGGAGAGCCCGGGCGATTTCAAACGTCTCCTCTCCGCAGACGCTGAAGAATATCACCCTCTTCTTGGCGTCTTCTTCATCAGTGACCCCTTTGGCTTCTAGGAGGAAGGTGAAACGGGAGGCGTACGCTTCCCAGTCTCCAGATGCTGGGTTGAACGGCGAGAAGCTGCTGTCGGTTGCCATTCTGAGTTCCTTGTGTCCCGGAGCTGAAGCCTGGATACACGGTGCGAGGCAGCGGTGCGGCAGGTGGCGGTGCTGCGGTGCTGTGTGTGGCAGTCAGCTCAGCGGGATCCCACCTTCGTCGCCAGTGAAATATACTCAGAGTCGCAAAGTGATTTCATGCTCTTTATTCAGCTCATAGTGGTGAGGAGGAAATGAAAGTCCCCTCAAAGTATCTGCTTTATATACATTATTTACACAATAGGCTGCACATGATTGGCTAATTCTGGAATTCTACTGTAAGCCAATCAGGTTGTGGATTCACTTATATCTGGAGCATGATTGGTTGGTTCCTGCCAACCAATCATACTGCTGCATCGTCCTAGGACCAATCCGACTGCTGCATTCTGAATCCTATTGTTCTAGGACCAATCAGACTGCTGCGATTTGGATCCTATTGTTCTAGGACCAATCAGACTGCTGCAGTTTGGATCCTATTCAACTCAGTACATAACACCAGTGGACTCCAATCTACTCTGAGCTTGACTTAGCTGGATACCACTCATCATAATATTTCATTCATGTAGGTATGCTTACCATCCCCTTGATCCTTTCAGTTCGCCTTTTCTGAACCTCGTCTACCTCCCAGGGTTCTCGTAGAATAAAATTGGGAGGGGGAGAAACAGGCATGACTCATAGAGGTTCTTGGATGAAAGGATGGGTGTAAATGTAATTTTAAAATAATAAAAGAAAACAAAGCAACACTAAGGTAGATGGCTACTAAAGTGAAAGGCAGTTGATTTCATTATATGGAGTGAATGGAAATCCTTTTCTAAAAATCAGCTGCCAGCACCTTCAGTTTTCTAGTTTATGCACCTGAAGAAGTCGGATCATGCCCATGAAACCTTATTCTACATTAAATGGGTGAGGTCACTTCAAATATTTGTCGCTAGTTTTCTGTTGCAAACTGTGCCGAATTGTGTTTGGGGATGCATTTTTGCAATTTGTATGACTGTCCCTTAACTCCCACAAGATGGCACTGTCAGATTTCTCCAGCGACCGGCAACAATTGTTCAATTACTTTACTCTAGCCTTTGCCAACCCAATCCCTTCCAGATGTTTTGGACCAGGGGGTCAGCAAACTTTTTCAGCAGGGGCCGGTTCACTGTTCCTCAGACCTTGTGAGGGGCCAGACTATATTTTGGGGGGGGAAATGAACGAATTCCTATGCCCCACAAATAACCCAGAGATGCATTTTAAATAAAAGCACAAATTCTACTCATGTCAAAATATGCTGATTCCTGTACTGTCTGCGGGCTGGATTTAGAAGGCGATTGGGCCAGATCCGGCACCTGGGCCTTAGTTTGCCTACCCATGTTTTGGACCATAATTCCCATCAGCCTACTGGGCTGATGGGAATTGTGGTCTGAAATATCCAGAGAGCACCAGTTTGGCAAAGGCTGTTGTTTCTTCTTACAATTTCTAAAGTAACCTCTGTGTTCCAGTCACATGCTTTTGACCAGAAGTAGCCAATGTGGTGCCCTCCAGCCGCTGTTGAAATACAACTCGTTTTGCCTAAAAGAAAAGAAAAGAAAAGAAAAGAAAAGAAATGGCCAAGTTGGGGAAAGGTTCAGAAAGGGGCAACAAAAGCAAACAAGTGAATGGAAAGACTCCCAGGTGGGAGGGGCCACTAGGGGCGCATCGGAAGATGGCTGACAATAACATCTCTCCGACCCACACGAGGTAATTAAGAGGCTGTGATGGGAGTAAACAGCCTCCCGGCCCCCCCAAGCGTGTGTGTGGGGGGGCCTGCCTTTGCCTGCTGTGCCCTATACCACCCCCAAATTTGAGGGGGTGGGGGCCCTAGGCAGAAAGCCCTTGTGCGGATCTTGGCGCTCCTGAACGCTGTCTCTGATTCGGCCTCTAGCTGCAGCAACTTCAAAAGAAATAATTAGGAGGAAGCTAATGCACATACTTCAAGGAAGAAGGGGAGTAAAGACTGCTAACTGAAGAGATCTCTGATAAACAAGACGGGTCGGAGGAACAGGAATAAATCATGAGAAGACACACCAAGGCTCGGTATGTTCGGCAACGGGACTGGACTGGGAGGGGGGAACTTTCCTTTCTTTTCTTTATGTGATTAACCAACAATCCCCCCCCCCCAAGTCACAACTCAGAAATGCCGTTTAAATGACTTAAGCTGTGGATTTAAGACTGTGTGGAGATAATTTCCTAACCAAAGCATGTTTTAAGAAGATCGTGGAAAGCATAAGAGCTTTGGAATGATGCAGCAAAAAATAGCGTCGCCATATTGGCAAGTTCTGTCGAAAGACTTATGTCTGGGAGGAGGAACAGATCTGTTTTCATATTGCGGGTGAGCCTCCTCAGAGGGACAAAAGAAGCCGACAGTTTTGCGAGACTAATGATGGAAAGAGTGCTGTTATTTATGAAAGTGATGATATATGGAAACCATCTTGATATGATGATTGGACAAACGGAAAAATTCACACAGGATTATAATTGGTGTTTACCTGCTTAAGGAGATTATCAGAAGAGATCATAAAAAAAATAAGAAAAATATACGAACAAGATGAGATGTGGAAACAGCAAGATAGGACTGGATAGAATTATGAATATTATTTGGACAGATTTGTGGATATTAATGCAGCAGCAAGAAGATGATCGGAATCCCCCTTCGGAACTTGAAATATGGGTCCCCTCAACAAAAATTTAAAATTCGGCTTTGTAATTCGGAATTTATGTGATGTGATTTGATTTGATTTGATTGGTCGGTTAATAAAAATTATTTTTTTTTAAAAAAGGAAAGACTCCCAGGTGAGAAAAGGCTGCAGCGTTTGGGACTTTTTAGTTTAGAGAAAAGGCAACATGATATAAGTTTATATAATTATGCATAGTATGGGAAAAGCAGATAAAAGGTTTTTTCTCCCTCTCTCCCATATTGCTAGAACCTGTGGACATCTAATCATAGAATTATAGACTCATAGAATGAAGCTGAATTGTCCAATTCAGGACTAATAAAATACTCCTTTGTGCAGAGCATTGTTAAACTTTGGAACTTTCTGCCACAGGTGGCCTTGAGGGCCACAAACCTGAATGGCTTCAAAAGAGGACTAGACAATTCATGGGGGATAAGACTATTGATGGCTATGCTCTGCCACCATAGTTGGAAGCAGTAATGCTTTTGAAAACCAGTTGCTGGAAACCGCAGGAAGGGAAAGAATTCTTGTGCTTGGGTCCTGCCTGTGGGCTTCCCACGGGCACCTAGTTGGCAGGTAGTGGTGCTCAGAGGTCCCCTGAACCCTCCCCCTCTGGGCTCAGAAGTGTGAGGCAGGGGCATAGCTCTCTCTCTCTCTGTGTTTGTGTGTGTGGCTGCTAGGGCGATGGCCCAGGCACATTTTTAAAGGGGGTGCTGTGCATTTGGCTCTTTGCACCACCCTGCCAGTCCTGTGCCGCTTTGCGAGGCTGGGATCTGATCAGAATGATTAGCTGGGCAACTCATTCAGATCAGATCCCGTTCACACAGCGGCACAGGGCTGTGTGAGAAAGACACAACAGCCACGCACCCTCCATTCCCAGCCTTGCCCTTGCTTTGTGTCCTTCTCTCTCTCTTTTTTTTTAGAAGAAGAGTTTGGATTTGATATCCCGCCTTTCACTCCCTTTAAAGAGTCTCAAAGTGGCTAACATTCTCCTTTCCCTTCCTCCCCCACAACAAACACTGTGAGGTGAGTGGGGCTGAGAGACTTCAAAGAAGTGTGACTGGCCCAAGGTCACCCAGCAGCTGCATGTGGAGGAGCGGAGACGCGAACCCGGTTCCCCAGATTACAAGACTACTGCTCTTAACCACTACACCACACTGGCTCTCATGCTTTGTGTCCTTCTCAGGCTGCACTGCCAGTCCCGAGTCACTTTGCAAGGCTGGGATGATCAGCCGGCTGGGCTTCCCCTGTGTGGGCAGGCAGGCAGCACAGCGCAGCTCCCCTTGGCTCTGGTAGCATCGGCAGCAAGGGCTGGGCTGCCGGGGTGGGTTCTGTTCACCCCCTGTCCCCCCAGTGTGTGCATGCCCACCCACCCTGGGCAGCTGCAAACCATGCTACGCCACTGGTGTGAGGAATAGCTGGGGTAATCCAGGGGAAGTGAAAGGCATTGTGCACTTGCTGATTACCTGCATATACATTGTGTTTGTAAGATGGTAGGCCATGATTTGTGACTGCTGGTTAGCTGCAAGCATGTGTATCATACAAATCCTATAGAGGAGGGCTCTGGCTCAGTGGTACAGAACACGCTTTCTATGCAGAATGTCCCAGCTTCGATCTCTGGCATGGAAGATGGGCAGAGATTCCCTGAAGTGCTAGAGAATCATGGCGACAGTTAGTGTAGACCAGGCTTCCTCAACCTTGGCCCTCCAGACGTTTTTGGCCTACAACTCCCATGATCCCTAGCTAGAAGGACCAGTGGTCAGGGATGATGGGAACTGTAGTCTCAAAACATCTGGAGGGCCGAGGTTGAGGATGCCTGGTGTAGACACTACAGAGTTAGATGCACCAATAATTTGACTCTGTATCAAACCATTCCCTTTGTTTTGGGCAAGGCCATAGCATCTGCTCTGCTCACAGAAGTTCCCAGGTTCAATTCCTGGCGTCTCCACGTAGACTTGGAGAGACCCTTGCTCTGGAGACCTCTGGAGACTTGCTGTCAGTCAGCCTGGACAATACCTACAGTCTGGCTTGGTATAAGGCTGCTTCCTAGTTTCCCTCCTTCAAGAACTCAATTCTGAGCATCAGAGTGGGTGAAGGAGAAGGGGGGGGGGAATTGAGAGAGAGAAAGGTGACAAGATGTGACTTCTTCTCTCCACCCCTTTGCCTGTCTGAGGCAAAGGTTGCAGGAGGAAATTGGGCTGTCTGACAGCTTGATTTCACCTCCTGCGGAGAATAGGGCTGACGAAATATGACAACTCGGGGGTTTTTTATCCATGATCTCAGCTCCTATTATGCCTTTTTATTTTATTTTGTTATGCCAGCTCTGTCCGCCTTACACCCTTTGAAAATAGAATGAAGGTGCAGCTGTTGCTCATGGGCTGACAAAAGGAATGCATGTCAGGATCCGGCGCTTCTGTTTCTGCAAGCATTTCACAGCCCTGCCAAACGCTGAGAGATGTAACAGTGTGAGATCTAATGTTATAGCTCAACAGAGGTTGTGTCAAGGCATTCATTAAAAGAGAGAGCAATTTCTTCCAGAGGTTTGAGGGTGAACCTCAGGAGATCAAAATTACCATTCCCCCTCCTCTTTCTTTTCTTCCCACATTGTAGCCTGTAATGCAGTGGCAAGTTCAGAGCCCCTTCAGGATTGTGCCCTCTCACAGCCGTGCACCGTCTAAGATCATACAATAATCTTATACAATAATTAAGGATGCAGTGCATTGGTGCAGATCTCCACGTGTTGCCTTTCAGCTAGTTCCGCTATTTTCTGTGCTTGTAACATGGGCGATTGATTTGGAGTGCTCTAATATCTTCTTTCAGAGTGATTCAAGTTGTGTTTTGCTTGAAGTTGCATTGTATGTGACAGAACTTGCATGCCATTCTCTTGAAACGGAATGCCTCGCTGCATTAGTGTTTCTATGTGCTGAGCTTTGGACCATGCAGTACAATTCCACCTCAACGTTCGTCCTGCTTGCCTTCTCCAAAGACACCCTAGGAGCCAATCCTCAGTGGCCGATTCACCTCCTTTCACTCCGATTGACTCCAATCAATGCAAAGTGTGAGAAAATGACTTTGCAGTGGCGTAAAACCTCACCTATCATGCTGATTGGACGACACTAGGATGTTGGAGACAGGGCCCTTGCAGCAGAAATATTAACAGGCCTTCAATTCTTTGCAACCCCATAGGACCACACCACATCAAGGGAGTTTCTGCAAGGCAAGAGTCATCCAGGGGTGTGGTTGTAGGGATGGAGGTGAAATTCAGTTTTGTCTGCACTGTAATAAGGAACCACCTAATTTGAACATCTTGAACCCAATACGGAAACCATAACACAGCTCTCCTTAAAAAATCTGCACTTCCCTGGTTCTCAAGATGTAGTTCTCCAACCCAAAACCCAGGTGTATAAAAATGCATATGTTAGGGGAAAGTTTGCATAGAATGCATATAGTGGGAGAGAATACCTTACGAAATGCGTTATATTAGGGACAATTGCTTGCAAAAATGTGCGTATGAATCAATACTGCATACAAAAATGTGCTTATTAGGAGAAATTGATACTGGAATGCTGACAAATTTAAACAATGATTCCCCCCCCCCCCGTGCCGCTGCACACAAATTGCTGCAGGAGTGAAGATAATGAAGTTTAAGGTGGGAAAAGGAGAAACAGAGAAAAACAAAAAGGACAGATTTGTCCATCCTTAGGCATAGCATTGTGGCTATGCAATGGGAAGATCCTGGCTTGAATCCTATCTCTGCCATGAGCTCACTAGAATCACACACACACACTTCTTCTTTGGCGATCACTCGTAGCCGAGTAAGATTGTCTTCCATAAACACAGTTTTAACAATGAATCCGTAAGTGACTTTGGAGGCCAATTCTGGACCCACACGTCCTTCCACACCAGGGACATTGGTTCCCGGACGGGAGTTGATCACAGTGTGGATTTGCCAAGCGTGCCTTCCTCTTAGCACGTTTCTCCCTTGTGTTCTGAGTTCAAGTGCCTTCAAAGTCCATGACACCTTTGGTAAAGGCTGTTCTCCAACTGGAGCACTCACAGGGCAGTGTTTCCCAGTTGTCGGTGTTTATACACCCACACCACAGCAGTATTTTGTGGGAGGGATTCAAGGGCATGCTGGATCGTTAGTTTTGCACAACTGAAGCGGATTCATGCACTCTGTAATCCTAGCACATCAAAATCACTCCCCCCCCTTTCCCCTTTAAAAAAGTCCCTTTGGTGGTTATGAAAATGACAGGGAAATGCTCTGAGAAGATGGGATGAACAAATGGTCAACAGGAAGGCATATAACCGGGATTGCACAGTGGCAGCTTCTGGGTTCTGCTAAACCTTGTGGGGCTCTCATTGTCGGGATCTCTGCTCGGCCAAGATGATAAAGCTCATTTTCTTCCCCTGAGTCTTTGGAGTCGCCTCCTGACGAATAACGACCTGAGCCTTTGATAAGGCTCCAAGGCACGTTCCATTCGACAGAGTTTCCAGCACAGGAAAGAGATGAGAGGTTTGGGCTACATTGTAAAGAGTTTTATTTCTAAGCTACGCAGACAGAAAAGACATCCTCTCTCTATGAAAGCAGAGAGCAACTGAACAACAAAGGAACAGGAAACTACTAACGTCACATCCGTCTCCCATCTCCAGTGAGACCTCCAACAGTATGGAATGTGTGGAATGTAAACAGAGTCTTGGGACTCCAAAGCACTGCTCAGTGGCAAACAGAAACTAACATCCATGAGATCTTGCCAAAACCTGGAAGCAGCGGGCGACCTGTTGGTGGTCGGAGCAGCCACCCCTGTGGATCTTGCCACCAAAGCAGACTGCTTCATATTGCCTCATTTAAAGGCTGGCCCTGAGGAGGAATGCTTATTATAGGAGTTCAAGGACTTGTTCTAGGCAGGCAACAAAGCATTTTACAAGATGTAAATAGTTCTCAAGGGAATCGGCTACGATGCAAGGGGTGTTTGGCGTTCGATCCGACAGCCCAAATGTGCTCACAGATTGTAACCTGTAATTCTGTCCCCTCCTACCATACCCGGGGAAAATAATTATGACCCACTTCAGCACTTGTTGAAACATTTTCAGGAACAAATTAGCTAAGTTGTGAAATGGGGGAGAAAATGTGGCATGTGTGTGCTTGTGCCACCAGCACAACACAATTATGAACTCAACACAAAAACAGCTTGGAGTGTGAACTCTGCATTGTGAAATGAAAATATAGAATAATAGTGGATCATTCCATAATCAAATAACCAAATAAATGTACTTTTTTTAATTTTCAGGTAAGTATAGTGCTGCCCACACACTTCAATCAAGCCAGCAGTAGGCTTTAATAAGCAATAATAATGTATAAAGGGTGGCTTTTCTGAGATGGATGAGGAGGTATATGCTTGTATAATTATGGGCTTTGAAAAGACAACACATGAAAACAAACATGCTGTGTTGGCTCTTATTGTGCCACTCAGCAGTCCATGGTAACAGATTCATCTTAGGAACAAGATGGCACCTGAGGTTGGGAACTTCCCTCGTTGAAAACTGCAGATGAGCTGGATGAAGCAGGCCTAGGGGCCAGGAGACTGTGTTCATGTAACTGGAGCAATCAAAGGCTGGAGCATCTTTCCTGTTTCCATTCTCATTCCTGTCAGAGGCTTAATGCTGTCCAGCTGGCCATAGATAAGACTCCGGGTTCCCAGCCAGTTCCAAACAATTTGATTTATTTGACAAAGTTCAAACGTACATCTCCAGCATTTCAATTAGCATCCTTCCCCTTGTGCGCAGTTGCTGCCTCTAATCTTTCTTCTTCCTTTTCCGCATCCAGCATGCAAGTCTGCAAAAACTCCTCCCCTTACTTCCTCTGTGTACCGACTGACTTGTGCCAGGCTCATCCTCCTCCCCCTCTACGTCAGACCCACTTTCAGACGACAAGCTGCTGATAATCTCTTTAGGCTCTCTATAACTGCTGGTTTTTGTCCTTTCATCTTTTCCCGTTTGCCTCTCCCTGACAATTCCCTCTAACAGTGAACTTGGGTGGTTTGTGCCAGTCAGTTTCCTCACAAAACAAACAAACAAAAAACCCTGGCAGTTTCTTTACTTCTAGTGAAAAGATGAAATTTGATTCTAGGGTCCATTCCAAACTAGCAATTTAGCTCCCAATATTTGGTACCAACTAAAGGGTGGTGCTGTGGTCTAAACCACTGAGCCTCTTGGGCTTGCTGATCAGAAGGTCGGCGGTTCGAATCCCCGCGACGGGGTGAGCTCCCATTGCTTGGTCCCTGCTCCTGCCAACCTAGCAGTTCGAAAGCACGTCAAAGTGCAAGTAGATAAAGAGGTACTGCTGTGGCGGGAAGGTAAACGGTGCTTCCGTGCGCTGCTCTGGTTTCGGTGTTCCGTTGTTCCAGAAGCGGCTTAGTCATGCTGGCCACATGAGCCCAAAAAACTGCGGACAAACACTGGCTTCCTTGGCCTGTAAAGCGAGATGAGCGCTGCAACCCCAGAGTCATCTGCAACTGGACTTAACTGTCAGGCATCCTTTTTTTGGGACGCGGGTGGCGCTGTGGGTTAAAGCCTCAGCGCCTAGGGCTTGCCGATCGTCAGGTTGGCGGTTCGAATCCCCGCGGCGGGGTGCGCTCCCGCTGTTCGGTCCCAGCGCCTGCCAACCTAGCAGTTCGAAAGCACTCCCGGGTGCAAGTAGATAAATAGGGACCGCTTACTAGCGGAAAGGTAAATGGCGTTTCCGTGTGCGGCTCTGGCTCGCCAGAGCAGCGATGTCACGCTGGCCACGTGACCCGGAAGTGTCTTCGGACAGCGCTGGCCCTTGGCCTCTTTGAGTGAGATGGGCGCACAACCCTAGAGTCTGTCAAGACTGGCCCGTACGGGCAGGGGTACCTTCACCCTTTTACTATCCTTTATCTTTACTGTAAAGTTTCTGAAAGCAGTCCCACGTAAAATGCATCATAGTCCTCTGAGGGGCTTGGAGACATAGGATGCTTCTGCTCAGAGGAGAGCCATTGAATCTGTCCATTGAATCAAGACTGCCAGTGTTTCATTACTTTCAACAGGTCTACTCTGAGTACGACTTGGTTGGATACAATCGCATGTCTGATAATGGAAAATAAAAGGAGTTGGGTATGCTTAGAGTGCAGAAGAGATTAGTAAGAAGTGATAATGGTAGGCAACTTCTGTCACTAAGGCCTCATCTGCACTATACATTGAAATGCCGTTTTAAACTGTCATGGTTTACCCCAAAGAATCCTGGGAACTAGTTTTAAAGGGTGCTGAGTGTTGCTAGGTGACCCCCTCACAGAGCTACAGTAGAGTGTCTTGAAAGTTAATCCCTCTTCTCAGGGAACTCTAGGAATTATAGTTCTGTGAAGGGAATAGGAATCCCCTAATAACTCTCAGCACCCTTAGCAGTTCCTAGTATTATTTGAAAGAAGTCATGGCTATTTCAAGTTATATAATACTGATTTAAATGTATAACACAGAAAGGATCAAGGTTCAAGCTGGAGTGGTAGATTTTCCTCAACCTATATGGAGTCAGATACCAGTGATAAGTGATTTTGACAGCTATTAAGAAAAAAAAGTTGTATTTATTTGTGTTGAAGGGATTTTTTAAAAAATAACCAAATCCACTCCTGCTCTTGAATTGGTAATGCGGTCCCTTAAATCTTTTCCCAATTTCTTCTTAAACGAAATCCAAGTTTGGTCTGCTTATTTATAATCCAATAATGCAGGCCAATTTTGGGGTATTAGGATTTATTATCCAATTCTTAAATATCGCCTTTCCTCAAGGGTATTTTGCTACCAATTGGATTACATCATGTCTCATTTGAAAATATTGAAAAATTGGAGGCTGATACCCTTTTGCATGTAAGATTGGGGCATCTTGGAAAATGTATTCTATTTATTGACAGATGGTGTCTCTCTCTCTTTCTCTCTTTTGCCATCACACTGAAAAATCTCCCACGGTTAAAATAGTATTCCTGTTTGCTCTTTGGACATTACGCATGTGAGTGATGATTATTCAGGGCTTAGGTATTCCTGAAATTTTGACTGCAGCACAGCCACATCCAGCACTGCCAATGGTCAGGGGTGACTGGAGCTGAACAAACAGGTTCATTCCTGTCTGTTAGAAAAACAATTATCTAGCAAGGATAAGGCAGGGTACATGATGGAGACTTAGAAAAGTATGCACAGCGTAGACGAGGCAGATAGATTTTTACTCTGGGAAAGGAACAGCTCTAGCTTCAGTGAACATATGCTTCTGCCGCCACCATTCCCAGCTGGTATCCTCCAGAGGTTTTGGGTGAAAACTGTTGAGTTACTGAAGAATATGTTTGAACTCTTTCTGAACAACGGACCCTTTGAGAAAGGATTTTTCTTTTTCCAGAAACAGGCTGGGTTCATCCTAACTGTAGCACAAGGAGATTCCCCCCTCTGCTCCTTTTTTGCCTGCTAATGGTGCTACCCACGTTTTGTGGCCAGTGTCCTGACAAGGTAGGTGCCACCACAGAGAAGGCCCCTCTCCAAACAACTGTAAGACATACATCTGCAGCAGCAGCAGCAGTGACAGTGTGTCTCAGATTCAGGGGCCAAACATAATCCTCAGTCCCCTTTATCTGGACTTTGAGACTCTCCTCAGCCCACACCCCTCTCCCCAAGCCACACCCCTCACCTGCTCGACTTCACATCCTTCTCAAGGGTTTGTCTTTTGGGTCTGTCTGTGATGTGTCCTTTTGCCTCTTCCTTGCCTAGATGGAGGAAAGAGGCAGCTGAAGGAAGAAACCAGCCTGCTGCACACAGGGAAAATGCTTGTATATTGCTGTGCCCACTTTTTCCTCTAGCACTACCCACCACTAGCATGCTGCCCCAATGTGGTGCCCATGAGTTTCCCCACCCCTGGCCTGCAGGCTGTGGTACAATTAATAGGACTTTCTCTGCAGACCACAGCACTGTATGTATTGTTAGAAATTTGTGTGTGGTGAGGGGCAGATTCCCCTAAAAGACCTGGGTACTAGATTCCTGTCCCCAATAATTTCAAGAGTTAGTAAATGTAGATTACTCAATGCTTGAAGTCTTTGTCCAGGTGGGAGACATCTTAGCAGTGCAAAAAATGCAGAGTGAATCAGCTTCCTGGCCAAGAATTGCACGGGAAGAAGAACCAGAACCATCATCTAGTACAAAGTAAAATCTTCTTCTTCTTCTTCTTCTTCTTCTTCTTCTTCTTCTTCTTCTTCTTCTTCCACTCGTAGCTGAGAAAGATTGTCTTCCATAAACACAGTTTTAACAATGAGTCCATAAGTGACTGAGGAGGCCAATTCTGGATCCACACATCCTTCCACAGCGGGGACATTGGTTTCCGGGTGGGAGTTGGTCACGGTGTGGATTTTCCAAGCGTGCCTTCCTCTTAGCACGTTTCTCCCTTGTGTCCTGAGTTTGAGTGTCTTCAAAACCCATGACACCTTTGGTAAAGGCTGTTCTCCAATTGGAGCACTCACAGGCAAGTGTTTCCCAATTGTTGGTGTTTATACTTATACAAAGTAAAAAAAACCAGGCAATTGACACACAAACAGTTACCTTGTGCTGGGCAGTAGAGGAATGTGAGCCTCTTCTTCTAGGAAGGGATGGTGAGCAGAGACAAAGACCAGGTTCAGGATTTCAGTGTTTGATTATGTAAGCTGGGAGGGGGAAGGTTGTGAGTCGTGAAGGCTGCTTCCTGCAAGGAACTTTCCACCTGGCCTAGGGGTCGGGGCCCAGACACACCAACTCTACTAAAGAGGCACCTGGTGAGACCAGAGGGACATCGCTATGCCTGACAACAAATCCTAACTACTGAATTCTTTTGCCCCATCATTTTGTGCCTGCCAAACAGCCATGTCATGCTTACGATAATATTTTCTTCTCTTGATAATTGTGCTGTTTTAAATGTGCATTTTATATTTGACTTCATTTAGCATTTTTTTTAATGGTTAAGATTTTATTTTATTTTTGTTAACTTGGTTTGTGTTAAATATGTATTCTGTAGTTGACCTCCTTTGTAATGTTTTATATGAAATATTTAAGATAACATTTTAGTTTTCTGTTAATTATGTTGCTTTGACTGTATACTCTATATTTGACTTTCTTTAGAAATGTTTGATTCTGGATTGTTTTACTGATGTTTTAAAATGCTGTAAACCGCTTTGAGATTTTTCTTAAAAATATAAAGCCGTATAGAAATGAAATAAATAATAATAATAATAAGGTTGCCAGGGGTGTGATGTCATACAGGAAAAAAGGGAGCCCTTTTAAACTGAGGGTTTTGAGTGAGAGTTTTGGGGAAGGAGAAAGGAAGGGTCGGAACTCCATGTGTGCTGGCTGGGAGAGGCTGGACCGAGAGACTGGTTGTTGCTGCTTTGAACCCAAGCTTGCTGAAGCTATGAGAAGAGCAATGAGAGACACTCTTGGGGGGTGTAATGTTCTGCATTCCTCCGTTAAAACTCAGGTTGTAAATATGTGTAAGATATGCCATATTTCTGAAAGACACTAATCTCCGCTGTGTCTCATTCCAAGGAACACAAACCCTGGTTAAGTGCCAAGACTCCTGGAATTTTGTTACTGCTCAGCAGAGACTGGGGTAGCCTATAACAGTATGCATAGATGCCCCTGTTAGCCTACTGCCATAGGCATGGGTGTTGCAGGAGTGGGCAGAAGAAACACCAGTGGTTGGGGGCCCAGGGACACAGAACTGGAGTGAAGTCTGGGCATGCTTGTTTGTTCGATCTAAATGGCAGATGGTAGCTTGAATTCAGAGGTGAATTGTAATTTCCTGCAACTGTCTCAAAGGCAGGGAGGATTTTGACCAGCTTGCCCTATCACGTATAAAAAAATCTCTGAGCCAAAGGTATGGACTAGTCCTGTCGCCTGCCTCTTCAGCAGGACAAATTTCCGTATAGAGCTTTTTGCAACCCAGTATATTGTTAAGTGCCCCACAGTCTCTGCGTAGTGAGATATTTCAGGGGTGCTAGCACAGATCTTGGGCTTGGTTTCCTTGGCATCAAAAGCACTGGAGATGGTGGTGTTTTGTGATGTATGGTTTTATTTGCACACATATAAAGGCTGTAAGTGGTGTAAAGGGAGGGGTAGTACCTGGGGTAGGGACACGGGTGGTGCTGTGGGTTAAACCACAGAGCCCAGGACTTGCCGATCAGAAGGTTGGCGGTTCGAATCCCCGCAACGGGGTGAGCTCCTGTTGCTCGGTCCCAACTCCTGCCAACCTAGCAGTTCGAAAGCACGTCAAAGTGCAAGTAGATAAATAGGTACCGCTCCAGAGGGAAGGTAAATGGCATTTCCGTGCGCTGCCCTGGTTCGCCAGAAGCGGCTTAGTCATGCTGGCCACATGACCCTGAAGCTGTACACCGGCTCCCTTGGCCAATAAAGTGAGATGAGCACTGCAACCCCAGAGTCAGCCACGACTGGACCTAATGGTCAGGGGTCCCTTTACCTTTAGTACCTGGGGTGGGGAACATGTTGTGCTTCTTCTGGGACAGTTTGTCCACCTTTGGTCCTCACCTGCCACTCAGCTCTCACCTGTGGCTCCCAGAAGCTGTCAGCATGTGACAGTTCCCATACCCCAGGAAACAGCTTTGACTGGCTGGCTAAACTAGGTGAGGGTAAATGATGGGTCTCAAACCTGTGGTGAGTTAGGGACTTCCCCTGCATGCGAAGAGAGGCTCCTGCAGATTGAGGCAGGCAAGACCAATAGCGGGTCCTATGGTCAAGAAGGTGGTTTCTGCATGTGTGAGGGGTGTGAGGGGCAGATGAGGCTCGTCAACCTGGGAAGGTAGCCTATCTAGGAAAAGGAAAATTCTGGCCCTGAACCTCTGTTGCCTTGTGGTCTATCTTTGGGAGAAGAAGAGGTGAAGGAGTGCCCCTGGTTACTATAGTTTGTTTCTCCTACAGAATCCCAACAGTCTTGGTTTTATTTTATTTGATTTAAAACCAGATGACTTGTGCTCATCACACACACCACAGATGTAGTGAGAGAAGGTCAGACTAAGACTGAGGTTTGTATCCAACTAAGTTCAAGCAGAGCAGACCCATTGAAATTAAGAGACTTAATTCAGTCATCTCCATTAATTTCAGTGACTCTGATATTCAATCAATAATAGGACATGTGTCTCTGAGGATGACTGATGCCCCATTCCCACCATGGGTTTAAGACACTATTATCCCACTTTGAACAGTCATGACCTCCCCTCAAATAATTCTGGGAGCTGTACTTTGTGATGGGTGCTGAGAGTTGTTAGAAGACCCCTAATCTCTTATCAGAGCTAGAATTTCCAGAGTTCTTCAACAATCAGTCTCTCTTCCCAGGGGACTCGGGTTCCTCACCCCTGACATGGGCTCTGACTATCTGGCCATGGCTCTCAGCTTCTGATTCCCCACGGCCTTGTGGCTTATCCACGCCAATGGCTTGTAAAAGAAGCCATTGCCAAATGAACAAATGTAGCCGGTAGTGTAGAAACCAGCTTGCAGAATTTAGGGGGGGGGGGAGAGGGAGGTGGGAAACCCCAGGCAAATGTTCTTTGCTGTGCGAGAATAGAGAGTGTTAGAAGCTCGTTCCTATTTTCACTTGCATAACAGTGAAGGATATATGACCAGGGAATGTGACTTATGGTCCTTTCTGGATCAAGCACCTTGTTGCTGTGCCCTGGTTTCCTAAGTTGAAATTAAAGTACAAGCTTGCATTTAGGCATTTGACTCCTCCATATATATATTTATAGAGGCTCTGCCTTCGGGAATCCAGCCAGTAAATCTTGTCCTGTATGTTAGAAGCTGATAACAGTGTGGTACACAAAAGGCAAGAGGGAAGGAAGTGGAAATGAGCGATAAGAGGTTCACCCAGATACTTCTTTTGTTATTGTGCAATTTGATAGGTATATTTCCCTGCCCAATAAATGACAAAGTGGCTTTCTTTGGGTAACAAAGAGCCCAGCTTTTTCTGTGATCAATAGTGATGTGCAACCAATAAATTATAAAACTTTTCCCCCAACCTTTTTTGTGCTAGTCTTAAGTTGGATGGAGCAGTAAGGAAGAAACTGCATGAAGAAGCTTAAGAAATGGTTTTGTTTACAGATCAAAAAAGGGAGTCCTTACCAGAATAAAGGAATAACAAAGTAAACACATCTAAGTTTTGTGTTTTTTTTTAAATAAAAAAATCAGAACTCCTAATTATACCAAAATTAAACACTCAGAGCACTTCCAGACCATTTTTTTTAATGGGATTCAATCACAAATAGACAAAGTCAGGTTGCAGAATAAAAGCTGCTTTGGAATGCTTGAGTAACACCTGCTTCCCCTCAAAATGCGTTTGTTTTTGTAATAAATAAAATGATGGGAAATGCACTAGAAATTGTGGGATTGTGTTGCTTGGTGTAACCTCCCCATGAACGAATCAGAATGAATGGAAGCAACAGAAATGCTTCAAAGGCTTAGAAAAAAGTATACAATTCAGGGCTGGGGCGAAGAGATGCTACTACTTCTGGAAACATATAGAGTCCACCTGTCTGAATGTTCCCTCACAAAATCTGTCTGCTTTTGCAAGGTTGGCAAATTAGGGTAAATGCTAAACTTGAAATTTCTCCTCTCATGCACTGGCTTCAAAGGACAGTGGATTTCTGATCTGGGAAAGCATTCAGCTAAGACAGCGAGTTTACAGATTATTGCAAGCATTTTCAATGCATCGTTCTATGTTATTTGCATTAATATATTTGTTTCCATCCACACTTTCCCTCAATATATGCTTTTTTATAAACTCTGGTTAGCTGGAGAACTGCACGGCAAAATTGGGATAGGTTCGAGTTTCAAAGGATGTCTGCTTTGGCTTTCACATTGGTTCAAGATATGTAAATTAGGCAGTTTCTTGTGAAAATGCAAACAAAATCAAATTTCTCCTCTATGCCTTGGTAGAGTTAAAAGGGACTCTATCCTGTGCCAAAAATGTGATTGACTGTAATGGGTGTGTGTGTTGTGAGGAGAACCTCTACTCTGTCCAGTTTCTCCCCCACCTATATTTCTGAGTATGTATCTTGTCTATGGGGACAGCTGTTGCTGCAAAATACAGTGCAGCATGAACTGCTGAGTAGAACACATTGTTTTATTTCTATTTTCTGCCGATTTGTGGAAGAGGAATGCCTTGGCAGCTCTAAAGACCCTGCGTGGAAGAAACACAGATGCTGGCAACAAGTTTTGCTGAACTAAGGTTGTGTCAGCAACAGGTCAACTTCATAATTCAAGAAGACAGCCTGATGTCAAGCACACATCCTTAAACACAACAGGGCAAAGTGTTTGCCTATATTGTTTCTCTTTTTCTTGCACTACTTCCTTCGCCCAGACCCATGGGGGGGGGGAGAATGGGATCTGAGGAGCCTATTATTCCCTCCCTGGAACCCCTCCCATCCTATAGTGAGTTGGTCCACTTGGGTGAATGGGACAGTCCCCCACCAGTCTCTGCCAGCCCACATCTGCCTGCCTTCTTACCTCAAAATGGGTCAAAGGGGCGACGCTACTTGTCACAGACCTGCCAAGTGTCCCTATTTTCCACGTACAGTCCTGGATTTAGAGAAGCTGTCCCGGCTTCTGATTTGATCCTGGAATGTTCCACTTGTCCTTAGGTAAAAGGTAAAGGGACCCCTGACCATTAGGTCCAGTAGTGACTGACTCTGGGGTTGCGGCGCTCATCTCGCTTTATTGTTCGAGGGAGCCGGTGTACAGTTTCCGGGTCATGTGGCGAACCAGAGCAGCGCACGGAAATGCCGTTTACCTTCCCGCCGGAGCAGTACCTATTTATCTACTTGCACTTTGACGTGCTTTCGAAGTGCTAGGTTGGCAGGAGCAGGGACCGAGCAATGGGAGCTCAACGGGGATTCGAACTGCTGACCTTCTGATTGGCAAGTCCTAGGCTCTGTGGTTTAACCCACAGCGCCACCCACGTCCCTCCACTTGGCCTTAGGACGTCCCTATTATCATTGGAGAAATCTTGAAGGGTATGGAGTTATGCAACCCCTAAGCCAAGGAGAAAAGTAAATATACAACCTTTAGAAGACATCTGAAGGCAGTTCTGTATAGTTTTATTATGCTTTTGGAAGTCGCCCAGAGTGGCTGGGGGCAACCCAGTCAGATGGGTGGGGTACAAATAAAATAGTAGTAGTAGTAGTAGTAGTAGTAATAATAATATTGGCCATCCCTGTTTTCCTAAGAGAAATGTTAGATGGTACTTGTCAGCTGCCTTCATCTTCGTCTCAGCGTTGCCCTTTGTAGAACTCAGCTTGCAAGAGGAAGATGGGGGCTAGAGATAGTTGGCTCTGCCTCTCATTGCCTCTGGCGCCACCTATGTTTGGACTCCCTGCCTTCTTCTTCATGCCTGCTGTAGTTGCATCCTGCATTGAGAAGCAGGCTGGCATAGGTGGCCACCCAGGTCCCTGTGAACTCTACAATTCTCAGATTGGCCAAGTGAATTTCTGGGGAGTCCTTTCACACGGATTGTGCTAGCAATTCTTTCCAAGGGCAAGGGGGATTTAATACAAAGAGGATGCTGCCTTATACTGAGTCAGAGCTTTGGTCCATATAGCTCAGCTTTGCTTACACTGGCTGGCAGCAACTCTCCAGGGGACCTACCCGCTTTCCAGGAGATGCCAAGGACTGAATATGGGACCTTCTGCGTACAAAGCAGGGGCTCCATCGCCGAGCTATGGTACGTCCCAATAGATGCCTGGAACGGAATGAATGAACATCCCCACTTGGACCTTATTCAAGGAAAGGAATGAGGATGGGGTTGAGACAATCCTGTAGTTGGCTGCAGTGTGCACTGTTACTTGCTAGGAATTAATGGCAATTTAAAATGGCATTTACTGGCACTATAGAATTCTGCCCTCTTTGATTTGTCATGTGAGTTAACTGCTATTTTTTTTTTGTCCTTGCAAATATTCCCAACAATCATGGTCACTTTTTAATTATTTTAAAAAACTACACCTCTGGGTATAGTTGGTGTGCTTTGGTTGGATGTAAAAGATTTTGCAACGCTTAGACTTCACTAGTTTTCTAGGTCATATGCCATTTTTCCACCTTGGGATATTATTTAGAGCTGTTCAGCCATCCCATGTTCAGCTGGTTGCTTTGAACTATCTAGGTCACTTGGATCTATTTACGTGGGATAATTATAACCTTCAAGTCAACATCCAGAAGAACAGCTTCTCCTACGGTGTGCGTTCACATGTTCCTCACCGATTTGCATTACTAGTTGGCACTGACCGCCCCCACCTCCGTCAGAACGAACCAGATAAGAAACAGTCAAAATGGATAAAATAGATAAAAAACCACCATCAAACTGTCTTTGTGTGCAGAGGTGTCAACGTTCAGGGAATCCTTTCCCTCCCCTGGCGGCAAAAAGAGCAGGTAACAAAAAGAGTCCTTGCCACATAATTTATTCAGGATTTACACACATAGAGAAATGAATGTACTTCGTACTTAATCAATGGTGTTGCTCCGAGTAACCTCCCCCCTCCTTTTACTCTATGTCGTCTGCAATGCCACCCCCGCTACAATAATAATTGGGCGGCTTCCAACAGAACACTAAAATACAATAACCTATTAAACATTAAAAGCTTCCCTAAACAGGGCTGCCTTCAGATGTATTCTAAAAGTCTGGTAGTTGTTTTTCTCTTTGACATCTGGTGGGAGGGCATTTCACAGGGTGGGCGCCACTACTGAGAAGGCCCTCTGTCTGGTTCCCTATAATTTGGCTTCTCGCAGTGAGGGAACTGCCAGAAGGCCCTCAGCACTGGACCTCAATGTCCGGACAGAACGATGGAGGTGGAGACGCTTACCATGACTGTGTAAGACGTTTGTCTGTTCACTTTCTGCACTTCCACATTCGCAGCCCTCCTAGAACTAGGAGAAGGGGGGTCAGGAATGCTCTCTAATAATAATGTGTCAGCCAGCTGTTTTGGCTCTGCTGTTTCCCCCTCCTCCCTTTCCATAATCTCCCAGCTCTTTCCTTCTTCTGCAAACCACCATTGTAAATCTATACTGTCTTCTTCTTGGGAAGGTTCAGGAGGAGAGGTGGGGGTGGCCTCCAGCATTCCTCTTCAGTCCAGTCTCTGACAAGAGGATACTTACACCTGTAAATAATCAGGATTGAAGTGTCATGAGTGGGGGGGGGAGGTAACTGGGCTAGTTATGGGTGTGGCCTGTGTTATGTACTGAAGTTCTCACCCTGGGCCAGCAGGGGGATACTGTAGATAGTTTTCACTCAGGTCCACATATGCAAATAAGGGATTGAAAGTGACGTTCAGTGATTGGATAGTTACAGAAAGTGGTTACTGTTGCGTTGTAGTGGAGCTCTATATAAGCAGGCTGGCTGAACCCTTCAGTTCAGTTCTGTTCTCGCCTGTGAAAAAACAAGAGCTGTTTGAAGAATGGCTGTGTCATCTGATATGTCCACCCACAACTTAACAGCCTGGGAAGAGGGGTTGTTGTCTGGGGAATGACCAGAGAAGAGTTCTGAAGGCCTCATGCAGAGGCAAAGAACCTCCCCGGGTCTGCCTGTTGTAAAGTGACACAATTTAGGAACAGGCCAAATCCAGGGATTAAAAAAGAGCCAAGCATAGATGGGAGGTTGTTCAGCCCTCAGACAGTAACATTTCAATGGATAAGGAGGGGAGGACAGGAGGGATGAACTTCTGTCTTGGCTATACTGCATTTGAGGCAGTGTGGTGGAGAATGCTATGAATATGAAAGATGCGAACAGAAAGCACCTCACTCATTGAAATGTTTGGCCTTTGTTCCCCCCTCACCTTCATCACTCCAGTAAGGCTGTGCATCTGTCCTCCTAAGGGACAATTCCTCTTCTAGAATTTCCAAGGCTTGCAACATGCATTTTTTAACGTGTTGCCTTACCAGCTTCTCAATCATTTCCTTGGAGCCTATCCTCTGTCAGCAAATCCTCCCTCGTATATCCTTTGCAGTCGTGTACTGCGATGGCGAGAGCCTTCTGAAAAAGCAGGTTTTGGGTGGGGGTGATGGGAGACAGGGAGCTGTGGCTTAGCAGTCATGCATGCTTTGCCTACAAAAGGATTCAGATTTGATCTGCAGCAGCTGGGACAGGTCTGTTTTGAAACGCTAGAGCAGTGGTCTTCAGCTGGTCCAGACCCAAGAGCCACCTCTGACTCACAGCCTGCAACACGGGACCCAGTGATTTTTGCATTCTGGGAAGAGTCTGGAAAGACATAGAATAGACTAGAAAGTGAACAGATTGCACCTGCACAATACAGAGCTCCCTTCATGGGTGTGCAATAAAAAAGCACATCTGGAAGGGCCCTAAGACCACCTGATCACCAGCCCGGGCCCCCTCCAGACACTATTTTTATTGCACATTCATGAAAAGTCAATTGATGGCACTGAGCTCAGTTCAGGCGTGATAATCACACCAGCTCCGGGCTGATGCAGCACTTTTCCTGCCTGCTCCCCTTTCATGCTACCCAGGGGGGCCAATTTGAATAAAATATTGGGGGGGGGGGAGGAGCAGGTGAGCCCTGCCCCGCATCACTGATCACAAGATGCTGCACACACACACCATTTGAATGGCAATGCCCATCAACTTTGGCAGGCCCGGTCCCCTCAGAAAATTTATTGGGGAGACCCTGAAGGGACCTCAGCCCCTAGGCATGCTAGCCACCACATATGACAGGGTGCAGCAGTAGCCCCAATGCTCTTTAGAGCCCCACTGGGCTGTGGAGGGACTTAGGAATCTTCTTAATTCTGCTTCTGGGTCTCTTGGAATGGAGGAAAAGGCAGAATATAAATCGAGGGGGCAGAAGAAAGCACAGATCTGGGTCTGCAAAGCATCTCTTGCAGTTGGGAATATCTCCCTGCCTGTGGCCAGCCCTCTCTTGTGAATTCATAATCTACCACTTCAATATATAAAGGCACAGCATCCAGTGATGGTTGTTTTGACATCTAATTAAAAGTAAATATGCCAACATCAGGAATTCTTGACTTGTGTGAAGCTCCTTTCTCTGGTTCTGTAAGTGTTCGCTCTGCATCCAAATATAAAATTCTCTCACTCTGGGCACAAAGATTGGCATCCGGTATCAAAGCAAGAATGCTCTGTTAAAAAAATATAAAAAATAAAGAAGCCAGCTTTGAAATTCGAAGTTATATGTCCCATGAGGATCCTGGGGCTTTTAAAAAAAATGTTTAATAAGACCCAAACTTCCCACTTCAGGGTATGCTTCTCATCTAACAGTCATATCATTTGCTATATGTAAAACAAAAACAAAAACAGTTCCAGTTTCTACAAAAATATAAATATCAGAATATAAAAAGTATTTGTAGCTTTGCTAAATATTTAGTATGCAGCCAAATGTAAGGTAGAATTCAGACACTATCTCCTCATAATTGCAGGAGAATTATAGTTCTGTGAGATTCATAGGGGTTCCTAGCAACTCTCGGCACCATTAAGAAACTAGGGCTGTCATATGTCCGGATTTTCCTGGATATTGCCGGGATTTCAAAGGCGGAAATGAAGTCCAGGGGAACATCAGAGGTGGTGCTTTGTCCTGGATCTCAGGCAAGTCAATCGAGAAATTGTGGGGTTTCTTGGTGTTTTTTGGGGGTGTCCCGGTTTTTATTTTTTGAAAAATGACAATCCTATGAACAAACTACAGTTCCCAAGATTCTTCAGGAGAAGCTAAATGCTGGCTAAAGTCATGGTGCTTTAAATGCATAGTATGGATGTGGCCTAAATGATCCTTAAACTATAATGCTTTAGAATAAAAGATAAAGGAAGAACTGAAAAGATGAGGACAGCTTGAATCATATTTTTCTGGAAGACTATCAGGAATGAAAATAATGTTCTCCTTAAAATAACCTTTTCGTTTTGTTTTTCTGCAGTATATTCCTATAGCAACAAAAGAGGGGGAAATGAATGTGTGGCAATCAATGATAAATAAATTTGTGTTGGAATACAGGGAATCTAGAATCAAGAGTAAGATAATGGGAACAAACAGAAAAAGAGGAAGCATTTTCCTTCCGGATTTCTAGATGTCTGCTCAGAAGAAAGTCCTATTAAATTCTGTGGTGTTTACTTCTGGATAAATAGGCTTTTTTTTACTTTATTTAAAAAAGACTGTATCTCACTTTTGACTACTCAGAGCAGTTTACAAAAGAGAAAAAAATACATTATACGTACAAAATTTACAGCGTAAGTTAAAACATAATAGAATAAATCAGTAGAGCAGCATACATAGCACCTGAAACTTAGCAGGGATGGGGGTCTGTCTGATTTCTAATGGGAGGGATTTCTACAGAGTTGGACCCACTACATTGAAGACAAGACTCCTTGATGACATGAGGCCCCAACTGCACCTTACATTTAAAGCAGTTGTATACTTTAAACAGTCATGGCTTCTGTTAGGTTGTGGGTGGACATATCAGACGACACAGCGATTCTTCAAACAGCTCTTGTTTATTCACAGGCCAGAACAGAACTGAACTGAAGGGTTCAGTCAGCCTGCTTATATAGAGCTCCAGTACAACGTAACTGTAACAATTTTCTAAAACTATCCAATCACTGAATGTCACTTTCGATCCCTTATTTGCATAACTATCTACAGTATCCCCCTGCTGGCCCAGGGTGAGAACTTCAGTACATAACAGCTTCCTCAAAGGATTCCAGGAAATATGATTTGTTAAGGGTGTTGAGAGTTGTTAGGAGATAGCCTATTCCACTCCCAGAGCAACAATTCCCACAGAGGTTTAACAATCAATTCTCCTTCTAGGGATGGAGGAGAAATTCAATTCAGTATATATTTGAGGCCGTATCTATCAAATTCACACTTTCTGAAACAACATACGAACTGAAACACAGCTGCCCTTTGAAATTCACAGTCCTCTGAATTTTGCAATGCAGGTCACCAACCAACCAGTGTTTACAAAAACACATATATTATAGGGAAGTTTTTATATGATCACACTAATATTTGAAATTGTTCCTTGGGGTTTGGCTTGCTTTATTATGAATTATTTGTATTTTGCTGTTTTTGGGATGTTTTACATTCGTTTGTATTTTATTGTGAGTTGGACAGAGGCTTAACATGTGAGGCAATCTATACATAGAACAGTCTTAACTGTAGGTTACAACAGAAAGACAAACATGAGCTCAGAAAGCATGGGTACCCCCAACAAAAATTTAAAATTTGGCTCTGTAATTTGGAACAAATGTGATTTGATTGGTTTGTGAATAAAAATTATTTTTTTAAAAAAAGGAAAGACAAATATGAGAGATGGAATATAGTAAACTTGCAGGCATGTAAATGAAAGGGGCCTATCCCATGAAACATAAGAAGGGCCTTCCTGGATCAGGCCCATATCCCATCTAGGCCAGAACCCTGTTCTCACAGTGGCCAACTAGATGTCTGTGGGAAGCCCATAATAACATAAGAAACAGGATGGATCGGGCCAATTGCCAGTAGCGTTGTTGCCCTTTTGAGAGAGAAGCCGAGCCCTGGAAATTTCTTCTCTAGCTCCATGTCCCACTTCAGAGCCTAAGATATACAACCCCCACTGAATTTCTCCTGTTTCAAGTGCTCTCACAAAAGCTTATTTCTTCTTCAAAGTTTCAGATGTGGCCAAATCCTTTTTGAGATGTCAGAAATACCTAATACTTTCTTGTCTTTTTACATAAGTTAGGTTTCATGAATTCTATCTCTTCTTGCCCAAAATATCTCTCCCTTTTGTGAATGATGCATAATAAAGCATTATGAAAGGGATGGAATTAGCGGAGAGGAATATCCACTGAACAACCAAAGCTCTGCAGGGCAGGCAAGCAAGCAAGAGAATATGACAATAATAAAAGTTTGGAAGAAGATAAATACTAATGTGTGTGTGTGTTAAGGGGAGTATAAATTGTATATTAAGGGGAACATAACCAGCCATTATGCACATTCACCAGGCTTCATACAGAAATGTGCACAACAACTGAGACCTGAAAAATGTTACCTTCTACAGAACTGTTACATACAGAAGCCTTCATAGCCTTATTTGCCAAGCAGATACTATCTGCAGAGCCAGAATCTTCCCAGAAATATAGAGCTCCAAGTCAGTGCAAGTTAATAGCTTGTATTCAGGCTCAGGGTGATTGACTCCTGCTGCCTGTGGGAAGCAATAAAACTCCCATTGTGTCAAGGAAACCCTATAATTAGCAGAATATAGCATAGAAAACTGAATATATATATATATATATATATATATATATATATTCTTTTTCCTCCTTTCCAAAACAAGATGTGACCATTCCAATTAATCAAGCCTAAGAGTGCAACACTGTACAGAGAGATCACAATCAATGCCCAAAACAGACTGACAGCATTTTGCTATAAATATTTCTGCAATAAAAGAGAAAGTAACCCACCTCTCCTATAATACTGTTTTGTCTCAACAGTGATTCTTTTATTACAAAGAAAATGTGCTTAAGTCAGTCTACGGTGGTTCAATATGTGTATGTGTTGCTTGCTATTCAGTGGTTCAAGGGATGGCAATTTTTTTTTAATCACCTAATGAGTTCTTGAGGGTGTTCCATATGTGACTTATTCATTGATAGAATATCCTAGATTCATGTAGGAACACAGGAAGCTGCTTTATATTGAGTCAGGGAACTCATCCATCTAGCTCAGCATTGTTTACACTGACTGGCAGTGGCTCTCCAGGGTTTCAAACTGGGAGTCTCTCCCAGAATGACCTGGAGATGTTGAGGACTGAACCTGAGACCTTCTGTATGCAAAGGAGATGCTCCACCATTGAGCTATAGTCTGTTGACAACCAGTGATTAGCTGGTGGGTCACTGTGGGAGACTGGGAGATGGGTGACCTTCTTATGTCACAGCTGTACATGGAAGCACAGGTCAATTCTGTGACCAGGGCAGCTGTCTACCAGCTCCATCTGGTATGCAGGCTGAGACCCTACCTGCCCACAGACTGTCTCGACAGAGTGGTGCATGCCCTAGTTATCTCCTGCTTGGACTACTGCAATGTGTTCTACGTGGGGCTACCTTTGAAGGTGATCCGGAAACTGCAACTAATCCAGAATGCAGCAGCTAGATTTGTGACTGGGAGTGGCTGCCGAGACCCTATAACAGTGGTCCTGAAAGACCTACATTGGCTCCCAGTACGTTTCCGAGTCAATTCAAAGTGTTGTTGGTGCTGACCTTTAAAGCCCTAAATGGCCTCGGCCCAGTATACCTGAAAGAATGTCTCCACCCCCATTGTCCAGCCCAGACACTGAGGTCCAGCTCTGAGGGCCTTCTGGTGGTTCCCTCCCTGCAAGAAGTGAGGTTACAGGGAACCAGGCAGAGGGCCTTCTCAGTAGTGGCGCCCACCCTGTGGAATGCCCTCCCATCAGATATCAAGGAAATAAACAACTATCTGACTTTTAGAAGACATCTGAAGGCAGCCCTGTTTAGGGAAGTTTTAAAAGTTTGATGTTTTGTCATGTTTTTAATATTCTGTTGGGAGCCACCCAGAGTGGCTGGGGAAACCCAGCCAGATGGGCAATGCATAAATAAATTCTTCTTCTTCTTCTTCTTCTTCTTCTTCTTCTTCTTCTTCTTCTTCTTCTTCTTCTTCTTCTTCTTCTTCACAGAAGCCTTGCCTGGCAGGTTATAGTTACTTTCCAACTGAATGCCCCTGGTCAGTGTCTACCTAACCTAGGATGTCTTATAGTCAGCCCACTCACAGTATATTGGCTGTAGCCCAATATTCTCACTACAAGAGCCACTGTTTACGCTTGGTAACGCTTGTTACGCTTGTTTACGCCAATACATTTCTACAGTCTTTCCTGCTTTGTGTCCAGTGATTCCAGGGATTGGGGGACTATCATTCCCAACTTTCCCTTCTGGGCAACCTTGGGTGGGTGGGGTGGGGGAGACACACAGTGCCAATCTTGGGCAGGGCCTGAGGCCAAAGTGGTCAGAGCAATACATGTTAAGTAGAATGCTGGAGTCTATTTGTGATGCTCTTGAATGTCAAATTTCAGGACAATGGCCACTCACATATTTCTCTCACCTTGTTGTAACGGAATATTTTCTTTCTTGTCTATTCCCTTTTTATGGTAACTAGTACTTTTGTTTTTGTTTTGTTTGTTTGTTTGTTTTTATAAAGAAAATTATGATGAAAATTATTCAACACTGATAAAGCACCTAATTTATTTCTAAGTTCTGTCCAGAAATCAAAATATAAGGCAGCATATGCTTTTAGCATCACCATCTATTAGGGACTTGGATCTGGCCCTCACCACCTCCTTGGTCATGAGATGGTGAAGGAGGTACCTCAAAAAGTGCCGTATTTTTCAGTGTATAAGACGCCCCCATATATAAGATGCTCCCTATTTTGGGGGACCCCAAATCAATAAAATGGGGGGAGATGGCCCAGATGGCCCAGCTTTTTTGGAGGAGGATTGACCAGATTTATTGAGCTTTCTTTGGAGGAGAAAGCCCAGAAAATCACTCGCCTGACGCTTCCATTCACACGCACAATCACCACAGCGGCAGCCAATCCTAAGCAGCCCTTGCAATGGTCACCAATTGCCCACCCAATCGCCACTGACAAGCTCCTGCTCGCAGCTGCAACCAGTCGCCTGTCTCGCATATGCACTATCTGTGTATAAGATGCCCCCCCCAATTTTTAACCTTATATTACTGTAAAAAAAAAACCCTCATCTTATACATGGGAAAGTACGGTACATAGAGCTGAAGGAGGAACCTCTGTCCCATTTCTTCTCTCAGTTCTTTCCATGTGCTTGAATTCTACTGGATCCAGCTTTGAACAAATCCCTTGGAAAAGTGAAGTGTGTGGGAACTTTCTGTCTCTAGTGGTGGTGGTGGTGGCGCTGGTCTAAGCAGAGGGAGGGAAATGGCCAGAAGGAACAGCACCCGCAACACTAGTTCAGAAATCCAAAGTTGGCAACTCATTTCTAGGCCATAGAGCCCTAACAGAGAACTTTTCCTTCTGTTCCTCTTAGGAACAATTAACATCAGTGTCTTGCATTTCCCCAGCAGCTTTGCACCAAGGGTGCTCTTTCCCTTCCTCTGTCTCTTTGTGAAGAAGTTAAGATTAATGAGTTAATATCTGCAGAGCATGGGGGGGAGGAAAGGTGCAATGTAAGTGCTAAGTCTTATTAAGAGGGCGTAAGTGGGAAGTGTAAACTAATTACATGTATGGACAGGGCAAAGCAGGCCATCACGATTTCCCTAGAGCATCTTCTGCCGTGGTGTGGGATCACCCTTGAGGTCAATATTTAATATTAATGCCAGATGCACTATGAGAGCAATCTTTGTAAAGGGCAGTTTCCTAAAGCAATGCTTCTGAAATTTGGAGCGCAATTGAATTCTCTTGCCCGCCTTTCTGAATTGCTTTGTCACCCTCATTTCATCCACCCAGCCTTCCATTGGGATTTATACCAGAAATAATAAAATAAGCAGAACATCGCCTGGGGAATAAAAGGAGTAAACCCTCCCCGGGCCATTTTGAGGGAATTATTATTATTATTAGCATTCCCACTATTTTTCTTTGAGAGCTTCCTCTCCACAATAGCCAGCATCTGTGGCTAAAGGATCTCAGACAGCAGAATGGTGAAATGCCTTTGCTTCCTCAGAACCACTGCTAAACAGAATAAACGTTTACTTTGTATGCAGGAAATTTACCCTGTGGCAGCAGAAGGTCCCCCTTCAGGGTGAGTGTATGCGTGTGTCTAGACTTTGCTATTTAAATTCCCCACACTATCATAGGCGCATTGTGAGGTATATAATTGCTGGACCACTGCCTTCAAAAATATATTGCAAACTCATCAACTGCCCCAGAAAAACCGGAACATCCTGTTTCGCCCCATGAGAGTGTGGCAACCATTCTGGGTACCTTGCTTTAGTGAAATTTCAGGCTGTGATTTCACCCCAAAGAAAGCATTTTGGGGGGTCTGAGATCTTGCATGGCGCACCAAAACACACAGAATTTCGGACTTGGAAGATGGCGTCCCTGATTTGGGCGACATCTTGTTGGAGGGTATGATATTGTTGTAAGGCAGACCCAGGCAAGAGTCAATGTTAGGCCTTCCTTAGGTTCTGAGTTTCCAGCAGCTTCCTGAAAATTCCTGGTGTTAATGCCAGGCCTGTGTATTCCCCACTTTGGCATAAAGCATTGTTCTGGGGTGAGCCTATGGCTAGGGGATCAGCGTAGGTGTCATCCTTGTCATCCTTGTCAGCGTAGGTGTCATCCTTCTGGGTGCTGATCTTGAGTCCTTGTGTGTGGAAGGGGGGAGCAAGATCATAGCTGCTGGACTCACCCCTGACACCCACATTTCAAACGAATCCTCTGAACAGAACCTGCATGTGCAAGCCGCACACATATAGGTTCTGCCTGTGCAAATCTGTACTCTGCATCCCCGCCCCCTTTGCAGGATTCACATTGCACATAGTTTCTGTTTAGAAGGTCTGTGTCCCATTCAGCTGCACTCTTCACACCCAGTTCCAAGTTTGTTGAGTTTCCTGGGGGATCCAAAGATTGGTAAATCGGGTCCTCCCTTAAAGAGGGCACACATTGCAGTGAGACCTGGAAAACTAACACCCTGTGTTGTGGGTGGGTACGAATGGTCAGTCACAACACCTGATTGGTAGGTCTCTCGAAGCTGGGTGCAATCTGGCCAATGGGACGCAGTCCAAACGGTTCGAGGGACCTATTTATGCCCATGCACATGACCCAGCGCTTCCTCTTTCAGTGTGTGCATTAGGGACACCCGCCCACCTCTCCCTACTTTTAGGGCTTTGCACTTGACCTTGCTATGCCATTGTGTGTCATCTGTCGTTGGGACAGGGGCACAGCAGGAATTTTCCCCACTTGGCTGATTGGCTGTTGCCATTTGGGTTTCGCCTGCCACATAGCAAATCGTCACAACTTGTAAGGTTGTGGATAGGCTCTGGTTCAGGTGATAGGGATGGGAGAACGCTCTCGCCATCCCTATGTGAAGGGTATTCCGTTAAAGGAATCCAGGGACTCGATGGTTTGGTCAACTCCTGAGAGGGGGTTCTGCCCATGCCTGAGTCCAGGGGGACCATTGGGTGGCAGAGTTAGCCCGTTCCTGGCTTTCTGCTTATCCAGGTGTTCACCTTTGGCTGACCTATGGTGGAACCCTGGGTCAGCGCTACCTGCATGGCAGGGAGCTAGTCGAACCACAGCCTATGCAACCAGTCACTTTCTGTAATCAATAAAGTTGCAGCCTAAATTCTGCAAAAACCAAAACCAAAATTTGAGTCAAGTGTGAATTTATTTAGGGGGGAGGTTTCTGGGTCTGAACACGCAAGAGGGCCCCTCTCCACTCACAGTTCTTTCTTCACCCTCTTTCCTCTCCATCTGTATGTGATGGTCCTATATATCTTCCTATATGTATAAGGATGTAAAATGTCATCACACTCTGCAATTGACCTACAGTATGAGGAGCATTAGCCCAGCCTGGGCAAGTTAACCATTTAGCTGTTTTGTATCTGCAATGAAGTTTACTGGAGGGGTGAGGAGACCCATTGTCCAGTGACCAAGCAACACCCCCCCCCCAGTTAAAGTCACCTGCAGTGAGTTTTAACAGAGGGGTGGGGAAACCCTTTGCCCAGTGGGTCGCTAACTCATTGGGTGAATAGTCCTCCCCTGTTAAACTCACCTGGAGGAAGTGGAAGCAGCAAGGGTATGGAAGCAGCCATGGGGCGGCTGGAGGGTGGAAGGAGTATTTATTTACACACCACATGCAAACTGTTAACCTAAATACAGATGGATAATAGGCTGTCTTTGAGAAACTGGCATGGTAATAATAGGTCCTCTTGAAAATGCATGATCGCAGCATGGGAGTCTTTATTAAGATGGCCTTCCCTTGCAATTATGAAGAGCTTCTCGGAGACAAGCTGTGAACTAACATTTTCCTCCCCAAAGTACCGAAGGACTGGGAGGAGGAGGCACATTTGTCATTTGCAGTAAACTGGGCATCGTTATCCCTGGAGCCAAGGCCCGAGAGTGATGAATGTACAAGAGCGGAAGGCAGTAATCGTCGACTGATGACCCTCTTCTGAAGGCAGCCAAAGCACTGAGCAAAGCAGTTGCGGTGGATTTTAACTCTCTGAGTCAATTGCAAATGAGTATCAGTCAAAGAGAGCCCACACCTCAAAGGCTCATGCTGCTCACTTGCCTTCATCTGTATTCAATATAGGTCTCATGATTACAAAATAAAAGGCTGTAGTGGTGAAGAGAAAAGTAGGGTGCACCTCTTATTCAAACGTGCTGGATCCATGTTTCATTTGAAGCCAGCTTACAAGAGTTCAAGTGCATGGCAGCAGAAAAGGGAATCACCAGTAGAAGACCATTTTCCTTGTGGTTTCATATGCAAAGGTAAAGGTACCCCTGACAGTTAGGTCCAATCGCGGATTGGGGTTGCGGCGCTCATCTCACTCTAGAGTATACAAGGAGGCTATAAGATGCCAGGCATATTAACAACAGAAAGCATAAAGGAGACAGGCAGCCTGTTCATTCAACCAAAATGCTGACCTGAGATGGCAACTCCAGATCTATATAAATATGAATTCCAGGGCATTGCAAATGTATGATTATCATATCCCCTGAATCCAGCAGCAATTGAGACACAGAGTCAGAGGCTCCAGAGGCATCAGCTAAGGAGGTGGATAAATTTTAGGCAGCTGCTGAGGATTAGGGGACTACAGCAACTGAAAATGGTTTTCAGCAAAGTCCTGCTGCGCCTCCAGCTTGTGAGGGGACCCTCCCCGGAGCCATCTTCCTCAGGCTCTGGGGAGGATCTGAATGTAGGAGTCCTAGAAGCACAGAACTGTAGAAGTGGAAGAGACTCCAAGGGTCACCCTGTCTACCCATCTGTAATGCAGGAATTGCATTCTTATTGGCACCCACCCCCCTCCTCTTCAAACCTGCACATTCTGCTCCCCAAGAATGCAGGTACGTTCCTCCCTCTTGACAGCTCCCCTTCCTCCATGGACTCGGAAGACCCTGAAGCAGGTGAGGAAACAGTAAGCCTTGAGATGGACATTGGCAATGGTGCAGATGGAAATGGATTCATTGGGCCTGAGTAGGACCCAGCCGCAGTTCAGGGTCCTGGGGGCTAAAGCTGGCAGAAGAGGAACTGCTCTAGGCAGCGCAGGGCCAGCTCACCGCCCATCATGACACCCAGCTTCATGTAATCCTTCTTTCCTTTGACAAAATGGAAAGTACAGGTAATACAGAGCCCTCTTGACTATCGTGAACTCCTCTGAGCTGCTATTGTAATGGAGGGGACTTCTTGTGTTGAGTTTAGCTTCCAACCATCCACAGATGGTCCTACCAGCATCTTGGCAATTCATATTTCTTTTGTCTGTTGTAGCGACTGTGAGGCTCTGTGTTGGATCCTGTATGAGTTTAAATCATATTTTTGCAGACACCCTGTGGAGTCATTGACCATCTGAATGAAGTTCATGGGCCACCGGTAGTCCAGGGACCATAGTTTGGGAGCCCTTGATGCATTTCTTATATTCGTTTAAGTAATGAAATTGACATAAAAGGTGGGAAATTCTACAGAAAGAACTTAAGAAGTACCTGCTGGATCAAGCCAATAGACCATCTCAACCAGCTCCATGTTCTCACAGTGACTAACCAGAAGTCTCCTGGAAACCTGAAAGCAGGACCTGAATGCCACAGCACTCTCCACCTTCACAATGCCCAGCTGGCATTCAGAGGCATACTGCCTCCAACAGGTAGAACATAGCCATTTTGATTAGTAGTCATGAATACCCTTATCCTCCATGAATTTTTCTAATCCTCTTTTGAAGCCATCCAAGCTGGTGGCCACCACTACTTTTAATGGCAGAATTATAAACAAGTTTTGGGATGCTTGCAATTCTGGGATGGAGCAAGATGAAAACTTGATTTGTTAAAAGGAAAGTTTTGTGTTTCTTTCCATGGGGAAAATGTGAACAATATAGAATACTTTCTCTTCTTAAGAGAAGGGTAAGAGAGCTTCCTGATATCCCTCAGGAACAAATTCTTGTAACAAAACTTCAGAACATTAAATTACTCTTTGATTGACATTTGTTGTGGAGAGAATATCTCCAGTGTTTCTTATGTTTTTGGCTAAGGATAAGATTTTCATAGCAGTATAGCTACTTGAGTGGAATTGAAGTATCTGCGACTGCTGTTCAGCAAGATTACTGTCCTCATTCTTTCATTGTATCATTGGGCTGTAAAATGTGTCGGCCAAAAAAGTCAGAAATGGTTTTCACATGCAAGAATCTGCTAAATAAACAAATTAGGCTTAAACTGGCATATTTGGCACTAGTGTAGTGGATTGGCCTCTTTGCTACAATATGAGAGGTTCCATCCGCATTGGCATTCTGCCGGTTCTTGAATATACAACAGTTTAGGGAAGCATTTCCCTAAACTTGAATTTGTGTGCAGAAATGCACACATTAGGGTAAAGCGGACATGTAAATGCACATACTAATGAAAACAATAGGAAAAATTTCTTCTTCTTCTTCGGCAATCACTTGTAGCCAAGTAAGATTGTCTTCCATAAACACGGTTTTAACAGTGAGTCTGTTAGTGACTGTGGAGGCCAATATTTGCAAAACTATATACAAGAATGTGCGTATTTCCATTCAATAAAAAATAAAAATCACAAATTGCTCCAGAAATGTGGATAACTTAATTTAAGATATGGGAAAATGGGAGAAAACCAAAAAGCGGCAGATTCATCCATCTTTGCTCAAAGATATCTCTCTAGCCTCCATCCAAACAAGAAGAGGCTTGTTCAAGGGCAACATTCCAGCGAGGCAAAAACACTCAGGATGTGAAGCAGGAACAGTGAGATGTTTGGCCTGAAGAGAGTTTTGCAGGATAGATACAGATGCCTGGAGAGCTGCATTCAGCCCCAGGCCCGAGATTCCTTCCACAGCCCTGAGAAGAGCCCTGCTGGATCAGGCCAGTGGCCCATCTAGTCCAGGATCCTGTTCTCACAGTGGCCAACCAGATGCCTCTGGGTAACAAGCAAGCAAGAGCACTTGCCTATTCAGAAGCATTGCTGTCTCCAATCTTGGAGGAATAGCATACCGTATTTTTCTGTGTATAAGACGCCCCCATGTATAAGATGCCCCCTATTTTGGGGGACTAAATTTAAAGAAAATGAGGGGAGATAGCCCAAAGTTGTTGACCTTTTTCTTAAAGGGGGTCTTGCACATGCGCCATCACCCCAGCAGGGCCGTTGCTGGGGGGTTTTCCAAAGTGGGCAGCCGCTCCCCCCAAGTCACTGCGGGCAGGAAGCACAGGCCGCCAACCAGCTGGCTGGTGGACGCGCAGCTCCCCCCCCCACATGCCACTTTCTGTATATAGGACAACACCAGTTTTTTGACATGATTTTTGAATCAAAAAAAACCTTGCCTAATACATGAAAAAATATGGTAGCTATCATGGCTGGTAGCTCTTGATATACCATAGGGATTTGTCTAATCCTCTTTTGCAGCCATCCAAGTTGGTGGATGGATCAATGGTTTACCTATGCGCTGTATGAAGAAGAAGAAGAAGAAGAAGAAGAAGAGGAGGAGGAGGAGGAGGAGGAGGAAGAGGAGTTTGGATGTCATATCCCGCTTTATCACTACCTGAAGGAGTCTCAAAGCGGCTAACAATCTCCTTTCCCTTCCTCCCCCACAACAAACACTCTGTGAGGTGAGTGGGGCTGAGAGACTTCAGAGAAGTGTGACTGGCCCAAGGTCACCCAGCAGCTGCATGTGGAGGAGCGGAGACGCGAACCCGGTTCACCAGATTACGAGTCTACCGCTCTTAACCACTACACCACACTGGCTCTCCTGGATTTCTGAATTCCCCACTGTTCAGTTCCAATAGACTTCCATGAGTTCTAGTATTATGAGAAAGGGAGAAATACTCATCTCCACATTTGCCACAATTCTATGCACTGCTATGCTTGCCAAATACTTAGTCAGGGTATGTTTGAAGCACATGAAGGGTGTGAAAAGATGGGGCACAGCATGCAGTGGTGGGCCCCCCATTTCACTGCCTAAAGTGAAATGGGGAGGTGCCACCCTGCAATGCCTCCCTTGCTGAAGTGCCTGCATGTATGAAGCAGCTAGGACAACGGTGGGTTCTGGCAAGATCTCGCCTGCCTCATGGTGGGCTGGCCCTGGTGGCATGTGAAGGAGAGGATGAATGAGAGAGGGGGAAATGCTAATGGAAAGTTGGCAGGGGGGAAGAAGCAAAGAGAAGACCGTGTGAGGGAATCTGTGCAACGGTGGGAAAGTCATGCACAAGAAGCAGTTAGCAGATACAAACTTATTTCATGCAGAGATTCACTTAACACTCTTGGGAAGACCCAGCACTAGTGATGAACTACACAAAAAGCGCTTCCGTGTAATGTTTCAACAGACTGATGTTATCAAAATGCTTCACCGCCAAGGAAGGTTTATTCACATCTTTCTCCCTGTTTGTCTATGAATATTGTGCATTTAATACTTTGTTGAGAGCAGATGTTCCTGATTTAGAGAAGCCTGGTTTCTGATTTGATCCTGGAATGTCCCACTTTTCCTTAGGATGTCCCTATTTTCATTGGAGAAATGTTGGAAGGTATGGAGTTATCTGCCCCTTGAGCCGTCTGAAGGCAATCCTGTATAGGGAAGATTTTATTTTAAAAATGTTTAATGTTTTATTATGTTTTTATATATGTTGGAAGCTGCCCAGAGTGGCTGGAGCAACCCAGTAAGATGTGTGGGGTATAAATAGTAAAATTATCCTTATGGAATGGGACATCCCTATTTTCATTGGAGAAATGTCGGAGGGTATGTGAGAGCCCTCAGAGTGGCTGGGGCAACCCAGTCAGATGGATGGCATATAATAATAATAATAATAATCATCATCATCATCATCATCATCAATGCTCTCCCTTTAGCTGGAACTGTTTTAGTTCATATTAGTGTCATGAGTTTGGTGTGTGTGTGTGTTTGTGTGTGTTAGGCTGTATGCCTGAGTCCCTGTTAATCTGGCCAGATAGAACAGATAGAATGCATCTCTGTATGCTACTTTCACTAATATGTGTATTTTAATGCCTGCTTTGCCCTAAAATATGTGTATTTTGGTATGCAGTTTTGGGTTGGAGAATTTCAAAATTGGGAGAAGTGCAGGTTTCAAACAACAGCTGCATTTTGGGTCCCTTTTTCTTTTTTCTTTTGGTGAAGTGCAAACCAGGCAGGTCCACATTAAAATGTGAACCGGACCAAATTTCTCCCCTATTTCTACTGAGAACCATTTTGCAAAGTTTAGAGAAGTGTGTGTAGTTCAAGTGATGGCTGGGTTCTGATCTGAGTATTCATTCAGGATGTGCAATTTGTGTTGGTTCTGTTCGAAATGCAAACATCCCCATGGACGGGTGTTTTCCTGTCAAATCCTTCACCATCTGCTTGGTGAAGAAAAAGCAGTAGGATTCACATTAAAATGCACCATTGTTTCAAAGTTGTGATTATTAAATCGTTCAGCTCAGCAGCTAGAATTCTAGATCTGCAACCAGCCATTTAACATTCAAGAGAATCCCCAATAAGCAGCTAAGCTTCTTAATAGGCATCATCACTCAAACTCTTTGGAGATTATTCTGCTAACTCTGAATTATATTTTATCTGCACTCCAGTGCTATTTGTATGTTGCTTGGTTCTTACAAGAGCTCGTAAAAGTATTTAAGGAAGGCTAGAGGATGCATTAAATAAAATGAATGCAACATCACAGAAATGCAGACTGGAGGGAAGAAGATGAAAATGTGTTCTCTGGTAATCAATTACATGAAAAGAACTTTGTCTTTGTCTTCCTTAAAAAAATAAATAAAGACCCTTTCACCATCAAGTTGTTGTTGGGGTGCAGGGCGAATGTCTGAATGATCAATTGCATGAAAGCCCATGCCCCTGCCTTAAAAACAAAACCCCTTTTTATTTTAAGGGTGGAAACTGTAGGAAAGCAGAGTTGGGCAATAGACCAGGAGAAATGTCCTAATGGCAAGAGCTGTTTGATGGTGGAGAAGATTGCTTTGTGATGTGGTGGGCTCTCCTTCATGGAAGGTATTTAAGCAGAGGCCGGGCAACCATCTGTCAGAGATGCCCTGGAGGAGCAGGACGTCAAACTAGATTATCTCCAAGAGCGCCTTCTATCCCTCAAATCCCTTGATGCTAGGAACAAATGCTCCTTCTTCGTGGCCTGAATCCTTGGCCTCGTTTTCATTATGGTGGTCAATGAATGATGGGCTGGTATGATGGGGAAGGGGCAGATACCATTTTAATTCCCCACAATGCCTTGAAGTTATGCCTGGTGACACCACATCAGAGAGTGGGCTGCAGCCAGTGTTTTCTGTCTGCTAGTGCAAGGGCCCTTGAGCAACAGAGGAGTCACTTGCCACAGTTGTGCTGGCAGAAACTCATTGCAGAACAATTTCCCCACATGGTTTCAAACATGATCCAGAAGCCAGGTCAGCAAATGGCCCAAGGTCAACATCAAAGGGAGATCAGCAAAGCACAATAGGGGAAGGAGCTCTCTCAAGAACAAGAAGAAAAAACTGTGTTGCTTTCCACCATGGGGAGACCCTATATACTCTGGCCTCCTGGCCATGATTTCTGGTGGTAAAACAGTTCCAGAGATTGCTTATTCATGAGTAGCATGATGACTCTGGGTCTGTAGATGCATACTATGCCATCACTCTTCAGCCTGTACCTGGACCTTTTGGAGCTGGCCTTCTGAATGGCTGCTGGTGGTTCCAACTCGTCCTCTGATAGCTTCAGGGGTTCTCCAGAAAGTCCCAACTCAGAGGGCCTTTCAGCACTGGTTACAAGGGACACTCTCTGCTCATCAACGTCCTCAACCTATAGGGTGCCTGGTTACTCCTAGGAGGACTCTGTGTCTGGTAGCAGGTCTGGTACCAGGTCAGGGCAAGGCAGGACAGGCCGCAAGAAGTCAGAACCAAAGAATGACCACAGAGCCAAGACAGTACCAGAGCCCAGGCAGCCCAATGTTGCTCAAGCCCTTCCTGGAAGCCTTTACCGCTCAGAAGGGTGCAGTTGTCAACTTGGGTGGGTGGAGTCAGTGCAGTGCTGGAAGGTTCTTCAGAGAGATAGCTGCCCTCTGCAGTTCAGCTGTTTACCACTTGGGGCAGCCACACACAGAGGTTTAGCTATGACTGGCCCTTCTTTGTCCAGTACAGTAGCCCTTGAATTACTAAAACAGAAGAAGTGTGGTGATGCTCCCTGCTAGCTTCCCCACCTACCAGAGCTTCATCAAGCCCATCTCCTCTACATGGAAAAGTTCCTTTTGATTATGCAAGCCTCGACAAGCTTTCTCCTTGTGACTCACCGTTTTGTTTTAGGCTGCCTCCTTCTGATGATGTGCTGGCATAACTTTGAAAGAGCTGCGGCTGTTGTAGGGATTAACCTATTGAGCAAAATAATATCTCTGGTTTGCATGGTAATAGCATGTCATGGCTCTTTTGTTCCTGCCTCTTATCTCCTCCGTCTTCTGCTGAATCTGCATTATAATCAGTTTTTCTTTTCATCCTTATCTTACAGTATTATTATTATTATATGGAAAGTCACATTGGCCCGGCTTTATCTGAGAGAAAATTGATAGTGTGAGGAATTAGGCGAGGAGTTAAAAAGGCTAATGTATGCTTCATCTCTCTCTCCTTCTCTCTCTTTTGGCATAACGACTCTCCGCCCATCTTGATGGTAATGACATTCTCCACCACCTTGGCCTTGTTCTTCACTTCTCGGGGAAGCAATAATCATCTCCAAGGAGGTTAATTCCTTCCAAGAGCCCTCAGGTTTTATGGCTGCCACACACATATGACCGCTGGAGTCGCCAGCAAAGAGTGGTTTCATTGCTGGTGACTCCAGTGTTATAAAAGAGGGAGGCTTCTCCAGCTCAGATCAAAATCAGAGCCAGAGAAGAAATATTCCTGAGTTATCCTGCCTATTTTCCTTCTGCTCTGCTGCTGGGCTCCATCACCAAGAGCCCTGCCTTTCTACTCACCTAAAAACAGCCCACATTTTAAAGAACTCACTCTTTTAGTGTGGCAGCACCTACACTTTTGAACTCCATGCCTATTGATACCACTGTACTCTTTTTGGAGCCTGCTAAAAACATTCTTATTGGACAAGCCCACAAAGATGTTTAGAAAGTTGATGTGATTTTAATCTGTTTTCAGTCTATTTTTTTAGACTAAAACTAGTTTTTGGACTAGTTTTAAATGATCGTTGTTAAATTTTCTTATTGATCATTTTAGTGGTTTGGTTTTTTGGAAACAGGTTTGAAGTTGTTTTTTTAAAAACAATCAAGTGGTGAATAAATTTTAGGAAATAAAGTAAAACAAATACATCCCTTCACATAAATCAGAAGTTGTCCCAAGGTTAGCTCTCCACCAAAGACCCCAAAATCTGAAGTGGGGAATCTTCCACCCCCTCTGGGTCACATTCCCTTAAGGAAAGTGGAACTGCATCTTGGTGGTGGGTGGGGCTAAAGCCCAAATAGGAAGGGCCAAAGCATGCATTTATACACAGACACACATTCACACATGCGTCTTCCACCCTGCATTAGCTGCCCATGCAGGAAGAAATCACTCTCTTCCTCTATGTCCATCTTCTTCTATGGTCTTCCCTCTTTCCAAGTGTGTGGCACGGAAATTCAGTCAGTTGCTACAGATCTCCATCTCCATAGGTGGCTTTAGCAGAACTCATCCACACACACACACTTCCCTGGCCCATCAATCAACTGAGCTGTGTGTGTGTGTGTGTAGGAAGATATTGCAAACAGAGGAGGTTAAACTTCCCTGGCTTGTGATCAATTCCCCCACCTCCTGCACTACTCATCTAATTGGAGGCAAACAGGACAGCAGCACAGGAAAGTGGGCTAGGATAGGAAGGGGAGAGGATGGGGTCTGGAGGAATAGGGCCATAGGGAGCTGCATACTACCGAGTCAGTGCATTGGTTCATCTAGCTCAACACCTAAGGGGCTACCTTGGAAGGTGACCCGGAAACTACAACTAATCCACAATGCGGCAGCTAGACTGGTGACTGGGAGTGGCCGCCGAGACCACATAACACTGGCCTTGAAAGACCTACACTGGCTCCCAGTACGTTTCTGAGCACAATTCAAAGTGTTGGTGCTGACCTTTAAAGCCCTAAACGGCCTCGGTCCAGTATATCTGAAGGAGCGTCTCCACCCCCATTGTTCTGCCTGGACACTGAGGTCCATCACCAAGGGCCTTCTGGCGGTTCCCTCGCTGCGAGAAGCCAAGTTACAGGGAACCAGGCAGAGGGCCTTCTCGGTAGTGGCACCCACCCTGTGGAATGCCCTCCCACCAGATGTCAAAGAGAAAAACAACTACCAGACTTTTAGAAGACATTTGAAGGCAGCCCTGTTTAGGGAAGCTTTCAATGTTTAATAGACTATTTTATTTTATTTTAATATTCTGTTGGCAGCCACCCAGAATGCCTGCAGAAATAGTAATAGTAATAATAATAATAATAATAACAACAACAACAACAACAACAATAACAATAATAATAATAATAATTAACACTGTCGACACAACTTGCAATGGTTCTCCAGGATTTCAGTCAGGGAGTCTCACCCAGCCCTACCTGGCGATGCCAAGGGCTGAACCTGAGACCATCTGTGTGGGAAAGCAAATGATTTACTGCTGAGCTACAGCCTCTCAAGAGAGAAGCCAAGGATGGGAAGCTCTTGTCAGTCACATCTGGGTCATGCTCTGAAATTTTCCTCATCCCTGCCTTATATCAAGAGCAGCACAGGAACAGTGGAACCCGTTGCACTAGCCCTCAGCATGTTGGGGAGTGTGGTTCTTCCCATGAAACACTAAAATTTGAGAATCCCTTATCTCTCCTTCAGATAGATAAATTCCCACTATCAGGGGGAGGGGGGGGGGAGCATTTCCATTGCTGGGTTTGTACAGCTTTTATAAAGGGAAATCCAAAAGGAATGGAAGATTACGGGGTGGGGAAAAATCTGTGGCAGATGCATCTCCCTTCAATTATTCAGGATTCCCACAGCTATTTATTTTCTCGGTTGTGAGATGGTGTTTGCCTTCCTGACTCTGGGGGATTGGTGATTTAATTTTGCATTTGTGGAAGTTAAGGCTGGTGATGCTGTAAAGAACTCTGCAAACCACAGTGCGAGGAGAGGCCGGAAATAATGAGGCAAGATGCTGTATGGAGGTTTAAACTGAGGACACTTTATTTAACACAGTGGTGAAAACATATGTGGGATTGAATTTGTTTCAAATACTATTTAATAGGCTAGGGCGTCAGCAATCTTTTTCAGCAGGGGGGCGGCCCACTGTCCCTCAGACCTTGTGGGGGGCTGGACTATATTTTGTGGAAAAAATGAACGAATTCCTATGCCCCACAAATAACATGATGCATTTTAAATAAAAGCACACATTCTACTCATGTAAAAACACCAGGCAGACCCCACAAATAACCCAGAGATGCATTTTAAATAAAAGCACACATTCTACTCATGTAAAAACACCAGGCAGACCCCACTAATAACCAAGAGATGCATTTTAAATAAAAGCACACATTCTACTCATGTAAAAACACCAGGCAGACCCCACAAATAACCCAGAGATGCATTTTAAATAAAAGCACACATTCTATTCATGTAAAAACACAGTGATTCCTGTACCATCCACGGGCCGGATTGAGAAGGCAATTGGGCTGGATCCGGTCCCTGGGCCTTAGTTTGGCTACCCATGGGCTAGGCTAGGGCAAGCTTGCACAGCATGGGGAGAAAGGAGTTAATATGCCCTGCATGGCTCAGGACCCCAATATCTTTCTAAGTGCCTCCCCTAATATAAACCTATCCAGACCTTTAGGTCTTTGGCTGTGTACATCCCATGCACATGATGCACATTTAAAGCACATTCTCTTCCAAGAATCCTGGGAGCTGTATTTTATGAACAGTGTTGGAAACTGCAGCTTGGTGATGGGAAAAAATGGCAGTTCCCAGAATCCTTTGGGAAGAAAATGTGCTTTAAATACATGGTGTGTACAGAGCCTTCATCTGAGACTCTCTCTGGGGTGCTCCCTGGGAGGGAGGGTGGTGGCAAGGGCAGTGGCGTTGCATGGGTTGTCAGCACCCGGGGCAAGGCAAGTAATTTGCGCCCCCTAACCCGGGGCAAGGCAAGTAATTTGTGCCCTCCGCTGCACTGTCCCTCCCCCAGATAGTCCCTCGCTCTCTCTCCGCACCGCACCGCATGCCTGGCACCCCCCCCTCCACAGTGGGTGGCGACCCGGTGGCTCGGATCGGATTTGCACAGCCAGCACTGCAGTGAGAGAGACTGAGTGAGCCAGGTAGGGGCAGAGAGCTGCGAGTGCGAGCGCGCCCCCCCAGATGTTGCGCCCGGTGCGGCCGGCCCCCCCTGCACCCCCCACGCTACACCACTGGGCAAGGGAGAGGGCATTTTTCAGACTTAAGCATGTTGGTTATAAGAGGCTGGTTACCCTACACTTCAAAGTAGATGGCTTAAATATTTCAGCTTCTATCCTCCACACTAGAACAGACTTCTCTAATCTCAAACCATTTCAGGTAGTATGGATACATTATTATTATCCCCCCCCCCTCAAATCCTCAATAAGTTGATCTATGGAACTGAATTGCTGATTCAATAAAATGATAAGAAAAAGTAATTTATTTCCTGGGGGTGGGGAGAGAAAAGGTCAAGCCCTCGCCATATTTCAATGCTGGAAAAGAATTGTTCTCCAGCAAGGAAAAACAAATCAACAAACCCAGCAAGTAGAAGTTGTGTGTCCCAAATCAGTTCTCTGATTCATGAGAGGGAGGGAATGTTTGTTTGAATGCAGTCTTGGTTCATCAATAAAAAAACTTACTATGGATTTTCACTTGACACGCAGCTGGAATTAATAGCTTCCCCCTGTTTGCATACATATATATTCCCATGTTCAAGCATTATCTGCTAAGCGTATTCCCAACTCCAGTTGGGTTTTCCATATCTAACACCTTCAGATGTAACTGGGGAATCAGTTGCTGTGGGCTGAGGGTGCTGGCCCTCATAGTCTTTTGGTTCTATGCCAGGCCTTGGTTTTGAGAGGTTGCAAAAGAAGAAGAAGAAAAATGAGCGGAAGAAATATTGCCAGCAGGATGTGGTGGAAATGTGATGGACTTCTGGAATGGGATGAGATGGTAAGTGGAGTTAAAATGAGTGACAAGTTTGTTCAAAAAGACAGGTAGGGAGTTAGAGAGAGATTTGGAGTGAGGCGGGTTGAGGTAGAGTGTGACATCAGAGTGTGTGGGTTTAGATAAAATTCTGGAAATGTGAATAACTGTTAAGAGGGGCTGATAAGGTCAAGAGAATAAAACTATTTGTTATTGTTCGATGAATGCCACATGTTCCGATTGTTGTTTTCCATTGATAAACATATTGTTATGCACATCCTGATTTCTAAGTGGTGAGCAACCTAGGGATGCCAGTGCTAAACCTGGGTTTAGTTTCCTCGAAATGAAGGTTTCTGGAGACTGCAGTGTCCCTTGAGAGAGCTCTTGGGGAAACTAATGGCCTCACTCTGGCTTTTAAACAACTGTCAAGTTTGACAGGAGCCCCACCTGCACCTCAAGGGGCATCTGAGTCCTCTGACAGGAAAACACCGGTGACATCTAGACAATGACCTCTCTCTCACTGTACAGGGTTGTTTCTGAATGCACCCGCTGTAAAAGACCCGTCTGGTGGTAGCCCTGGTATGTTGTTTCGAGTGGAGAACTGTTTCCCCAAATGTAGAGAAGTGTGAAAAGTAAAAAAAAGAAAAGAAGATAACTGCACCCACTTAGATGTATTAGCCACAGAAGTGTGAATCGGCTGCTTCTTTTAAACATGCAGATTGAATTAAATCCTCACATTTCTCTAGACGCAGCAAATTTGAACATGGGAGATAATCTCAGAAATCTTATGGCATGTTCAGCTACAAGGGATGTCCCTGTTTTCCCCTTCTATGCAACAGGAATACTGCTGATAGCACAAGCTTGTAATCAGGTATGTCCTGAAGGTTTGAATTTTTCTTTCATGTCCTAGCAGGTAATACCTACCATGTTGCTACTAAGCCTGGCTTTGGTGAGATAAGTCTCAATCTCTGCAGAGCTGTTAACAGCACCCAGAACATGCCTACAGGGCGAAAGGTCCATCTGGCCAAGACAGACAACTACTGACACTTAAAAGACCTTCAAGCTGGAATAGCGATGCGCAAACCTTCCCCGCCTGATTGCCTGGCTCGTGGGTGAAGAGAAATTCTTCTGGCTCGAGCTGTTTTATCATTCACGCAGAAACTGAGTTTGATGGATAGAGTCTTTGGGCAAAGCAACTACAAGCATCGATTGCTGTTGAGAACATGGCCTGGTGTCGGTTCATCATTAAGGTGCTCCAGGCTCCATTCGCATTCTGCAGGTAGTCTCCCATTTGTTTTATGCTTAAATAAGGCATTAGTTTCTTGTCATCTGGTGAAGATGTTGAACTGGTTTAAAAAGAAAAAGACAACTGGGTACATTCTAGAGTAGCTTCACAATTGAGAGACCAGATTTTCTCCTGCACTGCTTATTTAAGAAATACATTCATAACTTGGTTAATGTAGCTTCAAATTAGTACATTCAACAGCATATTGTACAGCAAGGTACTCGAAGCTTAACCCAATTTGAAAAATTCTGTCTTAATACAAATGGCCGGGAGAAAGGTTTGGTTTCCACCTTATAGCCAGTGTTATTTAAACTGGACATAGGAATCAAAAAGATGCCATGAAAGGAGTGTGGAAATTTGACTGGAATTGCTCTATTATGGATTAAGATTGGGCAGCTATGTGGGGAAAAATTCCTTATAAAACAACTTCAGCGAGTTTAAAAGAAAATTCTGCGAAAACAATGTAAAAATGGCATTCAGTGCCTACAAAAATAGCTTAAAGGGATAAATTCTACTCTGCTTGCGGGAGGGGATGTACAACTCATGGTTCCTTCACACATATGTGGTGGGAGTGTCCCAAGTTTGCCCTCTTCTGGGATTAGATATTTGCAGGAATAACAATGCTGGGAAAATCTGTTTAAAAAACCCCCAACCCTCCTGAAATATCATTGTTGGGTATACTCAGTGGAGACAACCATGGATTATTATATAAACATTTAATTGGTTGCTTATTAATGGCAGCAAGAATACTGATAGCTTGAAATGAGAAAAAACAAAGGGTTTAAATGTACAAAAATTGTATATTGTAATTCAAGACATAGCACTTACTGAAGAACTAATGCAAAAACTTTGTGTGGCTACAGGGCAAAACCCCTGAGGGACTTTTATGGCAAGTCATTCATCTAGCACACGAAGGAAGACTCTTTAGGACAAATTGTACTTGCTGCATTACCTGATATATGGTTGTGTTAGCATTCTTCATCACGTTGATATTAACAGCTTTCAGTCTCTCCACTTCAGTGCTTGCTCAAACTTTATTATTGTTTACATCTGAACTATGCCTTTGGGTTGGGGAAATCGAGGGTGGTGGGATGTTCAGTTTGTAATCCCTCCCCCTTTTCAATAACAATTAAAAAGAGAAGGAAAAAGTTGGGTACATTTTAGAGTGCCTTCACAATGGAAGGTCCAGACTTTCTCCGGCACCACTGACACCTCTTATTTTTCTCCTTTTCTTAAAAAATGAAACAGTTATTTTGAGAACTGTATCAGATGAACATATGGAGGTCTCCTGTACTGAATCAGATCACAGGCACAGGCCAGGTCTAGCCCTGGTTCTGAAGGGAGTCCCTGGCCAGAGGTACCCTCCTGAGGTGCAATATTACCTGAGGACCATGGCTGGTAGGTATGTAAGAAGCCACCATTCTCTATTGTGTCCTGTACTCACTGTACGCAGCACTGTTTCCATTCTTCTGCAGTTCATCTACCACTCAAGGGAGGTAGAGCAGTCTAGAGGACCTGCAGATCACCACCACTGTTATGGATCGGCACCCCACTAGAGCAGCTGTCCAGATTTTGCTGAACCAGAACTCCCATCAACCCCAGCAATCATGGAAAATGGCCAAGGATGGATGGGAGTAGTAGTTATTCTAGAGGGAAAAAAGTTATCCACACCTTGACTAAAGTATATACACATACAGGAATTCTAAGTGAATTCTCTCCCAAGAAACAGCAGGTTCTTTTTCTTTCAGTGTGAATGTATCTTCTGATAACCTTAAGATATCTGAACACATCGATTGTATGTGAACACTCATCCGGAGGAATGCCACAGAAAGTTGTATTAAAGAAAGGGAAAAGAGAGCGATATCTTTGTGAATTGTAATTCTAAGTCTGTTTCCCTTTGGAGGATAAGAAAACACATTTGCCCTATTGTAAGGCATGCTCTAAGCCTTGCAACGAAACGCCAAGAGTTTTATGAATCGCTTATGTAATGAATAGGAACAAAGAAGATCCTGGAGATTAAGTGGAAAGAAAGCGGCATTGCAATGGACAGAGAAGGTAGCACAGAGTATTGTGATATTGGAAATTAATGGGCTCGGGGCTGCAGAGAATAAAACATTTTATTAGCAAATGAAGATGGGAGCGATAATGGGGTTGGGAATGTCATGTTGAGTTAAGGTATCTGGATGAAGTGATGGTGCAATTTGTATTTTCCGTAGAGAGAGAAGTATAAAGGGAAGTCAATATGGATGGTGCTTCACTGAAAGGATGCCTGCAAACATTTTGGGGATGAAACTACTTTTGAGGGGCAATGGGGGATATTCATTTAACCTCCTTCCCATGATAAGGCACAAGTTGAACCTGGATTACCAAGTTTGTGAAGTTCCAAGCAAGGATATAAGCAGGCTTTTGTTTTCCATCCCAGCCTGTATTCCTCACACGCAGCACTGTTTCTTTTCTGCGACAGTTCGTCTTCTGACAAAAACTCTGAGTTATCTGTCTTATTGACTGCAGTGGTGAAATTACACAGCTTACATAATTCATCACTCTTTATTCATTTATCATATATTTGTTACACTTGCATTCCAGCTGAATACCAGTTGTATTGCTTGGATTGATTCCCATTCCAAACATGGCAGGAATAAACAGCAGCAACTTCTTCTCCCATTTCCCATCGGAATTATCCCACATCTCTAGCAGCAAGCAACAAAAAGGGCTCCTCCCCCCCCCCAATGTAAATGCCGCACACTGTTGCTGCTTTTTATTTTTCATTTTATTTCAGATGAAACATTGAAACAAACAAAATGACCCAAACATTCCAAAGACCGCATTGAGGAGAGAAAAAAATGCATAGGTTCACTGTGTGTCCTTATTACACATTTTGGAAAGAATATATCTATAAATGCCAAACGTATAGGATGGACAATGTAGGATGTCTGTACAGCAGTTGTAAAAGATGAATAGGTAAAATTAAATAATAATAATAATAATATGCTTATTCTGAAATAGGACACACTTCTTCTGAAATTAAAAAGAGTGTTGGAACATCCAAATTTAAGGCACACCATCAAAGCTGTGGTTCCCAAGTCGGTCTAGCTGAAGGAATATACTTAGCAAGTAAACAACCATTTTTGGTACTAATTTAGTTGAGCCCAGCAACTTTGGTACATAAAACATGGGGAAATATCACCTTCGGAGACTCATTCGCACTTTTTGACTTAGGCTAATGATGACTTTGGTATGTTTCCCCAACATAATGTGGCTATGAGTCAGCCTCAGTCTCACACCTTAACAGAAGCATCATCCTGATAAGTTGCATCAGACACAAGTTCATTAGAGACCATTTTGGATTATCATATGTAATAACAGTGACTCCAAATCTCTGAATGCTGGTCCCTTTGTAGTCAGTATGGCACTGCCTGCGCAGAAGAAAGAGGCACCAGCAATCTTGCAAAAGTAAAGGGTTTACTCTGAGTAGGACCAACATTAGAGACAACCCAGTAGACCTTTGTTATCCTGAGCTTTTTTAAAAAAACAACAAAATCTTGTGGGGAATTATTTACATCGTGCCTCACTGAGGACTGATTATGCTCAGGGGACCTGGAATGCTTTCTGATGGTTGTGAGGAAAAATGAAAAGCCAGGGAAGAAGGGCAGTGAGTGGGATCCTGAACAGGGAATACTCTACACAAAGTAGTACGTTCATTATGATTTTTATCCCACACGTCAACCAAAAAGACGCCCAGAGTGGTTTACAGGATCACAGGAATAAAGGCACAACATTAAAGGGAAATGGATTGGGAGGGAGGAAAAAATACAAATTCTTAGTAACAAAGTACCTGTGCCTATTATATGTCTTTGTGTGTTTTCTCCAGCATGAGAATGGGGCCTTTTTAGTGGTGGCTCCCTGCTTTTGGGAATGCTCTCCCTAGGGAAGCTCACCTGGTAGCATCATGCAAAAACATTCCTTTTTAATCAAGCCTTTTGGCTGTTAACTATCTATGGCCTTTTTTCCGGAGGTGATATTGTTAAATGTAATTTTTCTAAATAAAGAGATTTATACGATCTGAAGAGAAACCAGAGTTTCTTTGGTTGGCATGGCAAAATATGAACAACAACAACAACAACAACAACAATGTCCATTAATTTCAGGACTTCTACTGAACGCAGCAGAAACCGGACATGTTTGTCAGCGACTTCCCGTAGCCTGTTCTGCTGCCATAAGCATGGACGAGACTTATCTTTCCCACAGTGTGGTGCCAATTATTGTTGCATTCTCTTTTGTCACAATGACAAATTCTTGAGCTGACCCATTTTTTAATGAATCAACACACAACCTGCCTCCATTGAGGATGGAAATGCGGTTGCCTAAATAGATGGTTCTACTGATTTATCAAATCTTGCACGCAGTCCAGGCTGCAGTTTCTAGAATGAGTCTTTATGATTTCAAGGATGAATTATTACTATTATTATTATTCTGGTTGGTCATCTTGTTTGTCTAGGAACATGGGCAGCTGCTTTCTGTAGAGTCAGCCCATTGACCCATCTAGCTCAGAACTGTTATCGGTGATTGACAGCAGCTCTCCAGGGTTTCAGGTGGGGAATATTTTCCGACCCAAATGTGTGATGGAGGCTGGTACATTAAATCAATCAGGGGACTGCCCCACTAACCTTAGCCTTCTGCCTTATTAACTTACAACCAGCCCATGGGATGGCAATACCTATGTTTCCTCCTGCACCTTAGGGCCAGTGTTACCCTTGCAGAACTCAGCAGGAAGAAAGAGGATGGGGACCAAACTAAGTTGACTCCACCTGGCATTGGCTCTGGCTCCACCTATTGCCTTGTCTGTGATGAAAGGACCAGACCTATAAACCCTAGTATTCCCACTAGGAAAATGCTGCTGTTGGGCAGTCTGGTACAGTGAACCAAGACTGAAGTATAGTGTGACCAGATCAAGGGAAGTAATAGAACTACTCTGTTCTGGCTTGGTCAGTCCCCACCTGGAGTATTGGGTCCAGTTCTGAGCACCACAGTTTAAGAAGGATATTGACAAGCTGGAATGGGTGTGGAGGAGGGTGACTGAGAGGATCAAGGCTTTGGAAACCAAGCCTTATGAGGAACAGTTGAGGGAGTTGGGTATGTTTAACCTGGAGAATAGAAGAGGTGAGAGGTGATATCATAGCTATCTTCAAATATCTGAAGGACTGTCATAATGAAGAAGGAACAAACTTGTTTTCTGCTGCTCCAGAGGGTGGGAGCTGAACATGAACCTGGAGCAGACTTCTTCAGAAGATAGTGGATGCTCCTTCACTGGAGGTTTCTCAACAGAATTTGGACAGCCACCTGTCATGAATCCTTTAGCTGCGATTCCCGCATTGCAGGGGATTGGGACAGAACAGATGACACTCGTGGTTCTTTCTAGCTCTACAATCTATGATTCCATGACCCTTGATAAGAATCTTCAGATAACAACCTTCCAAAATGGTGAGAACACATTGATTTGGTGAATCAGAAGCAAATAAACTCAGAGTGGAGACCTAAGGCAGGGAGGCAGTCCTGGAAGAAGAGGACAATTGACTTTATCAAAAGAGTTAGGGGATTTAAATTGGACAAGGTGGAGTTGAGGCCTTCAGATTCTGCAGTGAAGATTCTGCAGTGAAAATTGCTGATAATTTTAAAAGAGGGAAACTCAGGGGGAGTCAAGAAAGAACCAGAGAAGAGAGAAAACCGAGAGCAAACTGAAACCTAGCTATAAACGATCAACTGGAATGTGTTAGGTTGGGGGGCTGGGAGTCTTTGCAGTGCCTAAGGAGATTTGTCAGGCGATGGAGAGGTAGTCCTTCTAAATTAATTAGCTGGCATGGGAGATTGTCAAGCCAAACGTGCCTCTCTTATCCTGTTTTGACATGTCTCATTATCACTGTTGGTGTGCTGCCGCAGTCAGAACTTCAAACCCTGAAATATAGAAAGGCAGATGATGATTCAAAGGGAACATCAGAATGCAGCATGGACCTGAACTGGATATATGATTTAATTATTTTCAGGGAACGGAGGTATCGGTTGTCATTTTCTCCTCCCTTCCATGATGAAATCTGTGTCAAAGCAAGACGGAACTGGGTGGATCGGTTGCGACGGGGGAAAGAAAGCAGGATAGTGATTATCATTAATTCTTCGGCTATTCTCTCTCTCTCTCTCTCTCTCTCTCTCTCTCTGGATATATAGATGCTGACTTGCTTGAAGCTTAGATATCAGCACCAAGTGTACCGTAAATGGCACAGAGTTGCTCTATATCCACTTTTGAGAAACCAGTACACGATCTACTGGAAAGGTCCAGTCAGGGCTGCAACTGGAGCTGTGAGTGGCTACACTTCAACCAAACGTCCTTTCGAAAGGAAAGAAGAGAGAGGGAAGCAGGCAAAGAAAATACAGTGGTGCCTTGGGTTACATACGCTTCAGGTTACAGACTCTGCTAACCCAGAAATAGTACCTCAGGTTAATAACTTTGCTTCAGGATGAGAACAGAAATTGTGCTCCGGTGGCGCAGCGGCAACAGGAGGCCCCATTAGCTAAAGTGGTGCTTCAGGTTAAGAACAGTTTCGGGTTAAGAACGGACCTCTGGAACGAATTAAGTACTTAACCCAAGGTACCACTGTAATATCCACCTTCAAAGGGCCATCTACTATCGACTGCCCTGTGAGAAGGAAAAGAGAGCCAGGTAGCTAGGCCATGAACACATCAAAGCCTGCTCTACCTGGACTGTCCTGAGGGCCATCTACCACCAACTGTCCTGTGAGAAGGAAAGGAACACATTATGCATTAATATGCAAGCAAAGAAGACATCAGAACTTGCACGACCTGGACTGCCGCCTTGTATCATGGAAGGGCCACCTACCACCGATTGCCTTGTGGGAAGGAGAAGACAGTAAGGGAGTCAAGACTCAACTGTCTTCTCCTTAACATGGCCATCGATCACCAAATGTCTTGTGGGAAGGGGGATTCTGGGAGAAGGAGGCCAGTAGGCAGGTATGCAGGCAAAAGTAATAGCAGTTGCCTGGACTGCTCTTTTTTGTTTTAAAGGTAAGGTTAGTGGTAGGTTCAATGCAGGTCATAAATGTCATGAGACACTTTGAGGACTTTCAGTTGCAAAGTGGTAGATAAATTGGCCAGAGTGGTCAATAAATACCAGAAGAAGTGCAATTAAACCTCCTTTGGGGAAACAGTGTAACAGTGTTTATTAACAGAAGTTAATTTTACTGCTTCAAATGCAGCCCAAATGTTCGTCCCTTGCCTTGCTAAGGACAACACTAAACAACAACAACAACAAAAACAAAAAGCTATATTGTTCAGGCAGACATTTGCAGCTCTATATCTATTCTAAACTCATCCACCCTTCAGTGCACAGTAGGCTTATTTCAGCATTGTAGGACTAAATATGGCTTCCTTGTCTGGGCAAAATGGCAGGTGTCTGTAGAGAAGACAGGGGACAAGAGGAGTTGGTCGTCTTTAAGAGATAAAATTCCAAAAAAGAACAGAGAGTCAATTCAGGCAGTTCCAGGCGATGTTAACAGTGAATGGGTGCAGTAGTTTGGGTGAGTTTCCTAAGTATGGAAAAGGGACAACCTTGCACTTCCAGTTCTTTCTCCAGCCTTTTGCCCCTTCTCGTCCAGCTGCCAGTTCCTCCACTTAGAAGGTGCCTGCACATTTTGCCCCATGACTTTCTTTCCAGGAGGGCTAGAAACATACTTTTTCTTTTTTTAAAATATAACAATGGGAGCTTAGAGTCTGGAGCACTTGCTCAGGGGCACCAGCAAAAGCCACTATGGATGCCATGATGTCTGCAGACACTGGCTTGGAGACCCCTGGAATCAGTTGTGCTGTGTGCTTGCTTGCCGTGGGCCTGTGATGCCAACAAGAGTTTCTCCTGTTTGCAAATGTGCTACAGGCCCCCAAAGGTTGGCGACCCCTGAAGTAAGCACTCTTCTTGTCCTTGGGCCATTCATTTACCAAATGTTGCCCTTTCTGGCTAGACACTAGAAGACAAAATGATAAATGGTGGAAGATGTTCTCATAGCATTAATCCCACTCTAGGCATGCTGATGAGTTGTCAACTGTCTGGACAAATTATAGGCCTCAGCTATGCCGATTAAAAGCTTTCAGTGCTGTGTCTCTTGTTTGTACTTTGCTGTCATTGAGAAGCAATCAGCTATTTATTGTGGCTGGGTGTTGAATAGACTCATTTTGTCTTTGCAAGCGCAAGGTAGGGCGTCAATGAATCTAACGCGAAAATGCCACCTTGGATTCTATTAAGGTGGATTCGAGGGCTGCATGTCATGATGAACATTTGTGGGGGACTGTTACATTTTGCCTTGCCAACGATTGTAGTGTGACCCTGCCTTCTACCGAATCGGACCTACTTGGATTGGCAATGGTTTCCAGGGTACCAGGCAGAGGTCTATCCCACCAGCTGTGACCTGATCTGTAGGGAATGTACTGGTGAAGCAGCATCAATTCTCCACTCACTAGCTGATGAGTGAAAGGTTCAATCCTGCTCTCTTCAGGGGTCTGCTTTGCTAGTGCAATCTCCAGAGGGAATGTGCTGGCAAAGCAGAACCTGGTAGGATTGAACCTTGCCACTCTGCTCATCAGCTGATGTCATCTAGGAATGCCAGCTGATTGACAGGTAGGTGTGGTTTGGAGAAAATGGCCCCATGGGCCAAATTGGACCCACTGGCGGGCAAGATGATGCAAGCTTGTTTTCTCTTGCTCTGGAGGGTAGGACTCAAACCAATGGCTTCAAGTTACAAGAAAGGAGATTCCAACTAAGAGCTGTTTGACAGTGGAACAGACTCCCTTGGGAGCTTGTGGATCCTCCTTCATTGGAGGTTTTAAGCAGAGGTTGGATGGCCACCTGTCTTGGATGCATTAGTTAAGAATTCTGCATTTCAGGGGTTGGACTAGATCAGGGCTCAGCAATGTTTTTCAGCCGTGGGCCAGTCCACCGTCCCTCAGACCATGTAGTGGGCCAGACTAGATTTTGAAAAAAAAATGAGCGAATTCCTATGCCCCACAAATAACCCAGAGATGCATTTTAAATAAAAGGACACATTCTACTGATTCCTGGACCATCTGCAGGCTGGATTGAGAAGGTGAATGGGCCACATCCGGCCCCCGGGCCTTAGGTTGCCTACCCCTGGACTCGATGGCCCTTGGGGTCCTTTCCAATGCTATGATTCTGTGAAGATCAGCCTGTGGTTTGGCAGCTCTTTAACTCTGGCATGGACGATACTGAAAAGGATGAATGCATTGTTTGCCTCAGGAACCTATACACATAAAATAATCTGTTTTTCTTTGCAATTACTGCAGCAAGAATATTATATGCCCAAAAATGGTGGGAAAAGAGGGGTGGCAGTTGAAAATGATGGAATATGCTGAATTAGCAAGTTTAACCAGTAAAATCAGAGAGCAAGATGAGACAGCCTTTAAGGAGGATTGGAAAATGTTTGTAGACTATTTAAAAAGCTATTGTAAACATGATAAAACGCTTGCAGGTTTGGAGTAAGTCCGGCAAGTCAAAGTTATACTGAGAATAAGGTCAAGGAAAGAAGGTATAGATTAACTACAATATGCAGCAGCAATAGATAAACAGAGGGAACCATAGAAGTGTGGAGGGGAATGTAAATTGGAAAATGTTGGATTAATTGTAAATTTGAATATATATAAGGAACATACGAAGTTGCTTTTTCTGAAACCATGGGCTCATCTAGCTTAGTATCAGGAGTGCCAACCTGAATAAATATGTTGGGGGGCCCTGGTAAGCTCCACCCACATACTTGATCAAAAGAGGTGGCACACACCATTTGAATGACAATGCCCATCAACTTTGGGGCCCCCTCCGGTAACCTCAAATATTTTATTAGGAGGGCCAAAGGGACCTTGGCCCCTAGGAGTTGGCTCCTATGCTCAGCATTGTCTGCAGTGACTGACTGCAGCTCTTCAGGGTCTTCCCTGGAAATGCCTGGGATCAAACCTGGACCCTTCTGTATGCAAAGCAGATGCTGAGCCCTGTCCCCTAGTAAACAGCGCCTTCCACCCAGCTGATGTTTATGTGACCAAGGAGCATATAGGAGATAGTGAGCGGAGCAGGACAGATTTGGCAGGAGCAGACAAATTCCCTTTAGCTGTTATGTTCTTAAACACTATTACGGCAGAGTCCATAAACCCGGCTACTCAATTCCGCTTGATCGCATGCCCTAACAGTTTTCCTTTGAGTGCTTAATGCTCTAACCTCCAAAGGCCAGAAGTGCCACTGAATGCCGCGTGAAGCAATAATTTCCGTTCCTTAGCTCCAGATGTTACCTGACAAAGGTTCATTTTTAAACCCCCCTCGCCCAATGCGTTTTGCATTGTGGAATAACCTTCCCCACCCTCAAATGGCTTCTGTTGTTGTTGTTTTTTGTCCTTTTCTTTCGGAAATTCCTGCATTCACAACTGTCTGAAACAAGGCAGGGTGGAAACATCATTTGTATACGAGTGGAGAAACTGGAAACTAGGTTATCAAAGCTTGCTGTAAACCCTGTTGTAAGAATTTTAAAGTAGGAGCCCACAATAGCACCTTTCAGATGAATACACTCAGTGTGGCATTGCAAACAAACAACTCTGTCTTCATAAAAGGAGCCCAGCATGCAAAGGGCTCAGGCTGAGCGAGGGGAAATTGTTCTTTTGAGAACAAGGCAGGCTCTGCTCGCCTCCAGCTTCTGAAGCACTCTGAAAAGCAGAGTCCCCATTTGCTCTTTCTTCCTAGGAGAAGAGCAATTGATATTTGAGGGTCTTTCTCCCTGCGGCGCCAGTCACACATCTACTCTCTGGGTGCCAGCGATTTGTCTGAGTCTGACTGCTGTAATGCGTTCCACATGGGGCTGCCTCTGAAGATGGCTGGAGCACTTCAAGCAGTGCAGAAAGCTGCTGCCCAGTTGCAGGTTGGGGCAAGGAAATCCACACACTCCAGATCAATCCTGGAGAAGCTGCGTTGGCTCCTGAGACCCATTCAAAGGGTGGAATTTTAAACCTTTAAATGGTTTGGGATGATGTTATTTGAAGAACCACATTGACTGCTCTTATCTACAATTGATGCAAAATGGCTTAGTTCCTGTAGGTTAACTTATGCGAAACCAGCCTAGCCCGGCGAGCTCTGAACCATTAAGGGCCACTGGTAATGCAAAAGAACTGCCCCCTGCTCCTCTTTAGGGTGGAGAATTGGCAGGTTGCCAAGATGACTGGGTGTGTGTGTGATATCACATGAAAATTTGTCCTTTTTGAAATCGGAAGATGTTCTGGGAACAAGAAGGAGGAGGCTCCATGAGGCACTGACTGGAAGAGGCTGCAGAGATGTAAGGGAAAAGAAGGTACTTTTTACCATATGTGGTGGGAATGTAAGAAAGTAAAAGACTTCTGGGAAATGGTTTATAATGAGATTTAAAAAATGTTGAAATATACATTTGTAAAGAAACCCAGAAGCCCTTTTACTTGGTGTAGTAGGTACAGAGATTCACAAGCATGATAAAAAATTGTTTTTATATGCGACAACTGCAGCAAGAATACTATTAGCCCAGCAATGGAAGCAGGAAGAACTACCAACAAAAGAAGAGTGGCAGATGAAACTGATGGACTATGCTGAGTTGGCGAAATTAACTGGGCAAATTCAGAACCAGCAAGACTAGACTTTCCTGAAAGACTGGAAGAAATTTATCTGAAAGACAATTGTAATCAATTGACATTGCTTGTAGGGTTGCAAGAAGTTTTGTAAGGAGAACCATATGAATTATTGCGAAAGACGACTAAGAAGGAGTTTATTTAGGATATGGATTTTATAGCAATAACTATATTGCTATATTATTTAACTATAACTATATTATTTAAAATAAAATGCAAAACCAGAAAGAAAGCTAGAAAACTATTAGTCGAGGTTGATGGAAGTCTCAGGCTGTGATAGCCAAAGGTTTGTTATGTTGTATAGGATGGCATGTTACATTTGGAAAATATGTCCAAAACCAATAAAAATTATATTTTTAAAAAAGAGGAAGAGGCTGCAGCGAGAGACTGGGAGCCATGACAAATGACTCAAGCTTGCTGAAGCTGTGAGAGAAGCAATGGTATGATGTTCTGCACCCCCTCATTTGAAGACTCCAGGTGTAAATATGTGTGTAAATATATTTCTGAAAGACACTTGTCTCCTCTGTGCCTTTGATTTCCCAATGGAAACACAAGGTGAGTACCTGGAACCCCCTGGAATCTTACTACCACTTGGCAGAGATTGATGCAAGCTTCGTAACAATAATTTGCAGTTCAAAGTGAATATTGAAACTATTCCCCTGCAGCTACTGTTTACAGAAGCTTTCAAAGAACGACGAAAACTTGCTAAACAACACAGATGGGGGAGAGAAACCTAAACACACCTTACATTTTACTTCATTCAAATCCCTCTTCCCTTCATGTTGCCATGTTGTGGCTGATTATTTTTTGGGTTATAATTATATTATGGAGAAATGCTGCTAATGCAGATAAGGCGGAGGCAGAGAGAGAGAGAGAGAGAGAGAGAGAGAGTCAAATGTGATTTTAGAGCACATTAACAGAAGCAGAATTTCCTGATGAATCAATAGTTCCACCTTATTCTCTGCTAAGGCCTAATCCAGAAGACTGTGTCCTGTTCTGGAGGCTGCAATTTAACAACGATGTAGGTGAACTGGAACAGGTCTAGAAAAGGGGAATGAAGATGGACAGGCCTGCAGAAATCAAATCCTACGATGGTTATGGACTAGTAGAGGGGAACTATTTTAAGTCAAAAGTCCGTGCTTCTTTTGGGGCAATCCATCCAAGGGCTACATGTAAGATCCTGCATGAGAATCAGGGAAGACAGGATCTCCCAAGGTGAGAGCTGGGAAGGCCCTCCATTTGCTGTGTGAGGATTAAGATCTACCTTTGAGAGAGGCTGCTGTCTTTCCTTTCTCTTTCTCATTTCTTTTTTAAGTTGATTTCTTTTTTTGGATCTAGATTAATCTGTTTTTTATGCTACTATGCCTGTTGAAAAATCTCAATGAAAATAAATCGGAAGAAGCAGGAGTGGCGAGGGTATTTCATTTCAGCAACTTGACTTCAACCCTGTTTGACAGTAAGAGGTGGAAGCTGAGATAGATGGAGGGAAATAAAATGAATGACTTGCTGTTTCTTGCCAACGGAGAGAGGGTGATCCATCAAAAATTGGTCCTATCTCCTCTGGCTACAAATGGGAACTGGGCAAAAGATTTGACTTGTGCTGCGCTGAAACCCGTTTCCAATTTCTTCTAAAGTTTCTTCCCTCATGAAGGTAAGGCACCTGTTTTTTTCTGTCTCGTTCACAGGGCACTTTAAAATAACAGGGGTGGGCAACCTCTGGGCCTTGGGTCCTTGAGGCCATTTGGGTGTAGCCCTGCCATAATGTCATGTGTGGGGCAGGCAAAGATGCAGCTGGGCCTAAGGGGTTTTGCAGGAACCAACAATCAGATGATGGGCAGCAAATGCCAAGCTCCATGTACAGTGCTTGGCAAGCACAGGCAGTCAGCTGATCATCTGTGCCCCACCCACCTGCCAAACTGTGTGAGGGTGGAGGCAGAAATGGACTTTGATACTATGCTTCCCTGTATGACGCCAACATTTGACACCCTCTCAGGGCCAGTGTGGTGTAGTGGTTAAGAGCAGTGGACTCGTAATCTGGTGAACCGGGTTCGCATCTCCGCTCCTCCACATGCAGCTGCTGGGTGACCTTGGGCCAGTCATACTTCTCTGAAGTCTCTCAGCCCCACTCACCTCACAGAGTGTTTGTTGTGGGGGAGGAAGGGAAAGGAGAATGTTAGCCGTTTTGAGACTCCTTTGGGTCGTGATAAAGCCAGATATCAAATCCAAACACTTCTTCTTCTTTTCTCCAGCCCTCGTGGCATGGCTTAAGCCCAGTAAACAAGGCAACGGACTTGGGGAAGGAGGTGTGAGGCTCTGGCAGGGTTCTAGAACCTTCCCACCTCCTTCCCAAAGCCTTGCCTGGCTTTGGGAAGAAGGACAGAGGACTCTAGGACCCTGTCAGAGCCCTCATGCCTCATTCTCAAAGCCGGACAAGCTCTTACCAGGCTTTGAGAAGGTGCCCTCCACAGCAGCGCACCCACTGCTGCAGCACCGCTCCCACTGCCCTAAATCTGCCTCTGGTGAAGGACAGAAGGATCAGCCCACTAGACAGACCCAATGTCCCATGAGAATTTCACCATCACTGTCTCTCCCTTTTAATAACTTCCTCATGCAATTTATTTTCTCATTGAGGGAAGCGGAGAATAATAATGAAAAACACGGAACAATTTTTTGAAACAGCACTAAACTGTGATGTGGGTCTGCAGAGGCATTTTTAGAGTCGAACCTGACAATGGTGATGACACTTGTCGTACTTAAGGCACACAGAAGAAATGGTTCCATCAGTCCGCAGATACTGGTTAAATCAGTTCAGCACCACTGACAGCTGCCTGTTCAAGCTTGTTCATCGGATAATCCATAAATATATTGAATGCTGGAGATGAAACGATGCTGCCATGTTGCAGTCGCCTGCAATTGAACTGATCCATCAGTCCTTTCTGATGTAAATCTGAAGACCTGCTAATAAAAGTGTCAAGTGAAAGACAGGGGAGAACTAGGAGAAAGGAGCTTTGCAGATCAATGGAACTGCAGAAAGTCCATTGCTTTCCACACTGATGAGGAGCTATTCATCTGCTTATATATAGCTCTTTTTAACATGCTGTATGGATTTGCCATTGGTATTGCCTTTGTCTGCTGTGTCTGTGAGAGATGTGAGAGAGATGAATGTTATTCACGCTTTAGAGAAGAGGACCTGAAGCTAAGAGAGTGGTGAATTTGGGGCACCACTGAGTTTTCAATGCAGGTCTTGTTTGTCTAAGACCATCACTCCCACAGGACCAAATGGAGAGATCCTGGTACAGAGGATACCTCTGCCATTAAATGACTTTAACAGATTGGAGAAACTTACAAAATAAATTTCCAAAGCAACAAATGTAAGGTTCTGCACTTGGGCAGAAAGAACCAGCTGCACAAATATAAGATGGGAGACACCTGGCTTACTAGTAGTACATGTGAAAAGGATCCTAGGGCCTTAGTGGGCCACAAGCTTAACATGAGTCAACAGCAGCCAAATGCAGCAACCAAAATGGCTAATGCTATTCTAGGCTGCATCAACAGAAGTATAGTGTCCAGATCAAGGGAAGTAATAGTACCACTCTATTCTGCCTTAGTCAGATCACACCTGGAGTACTGGGTCTAGTTCCTGGAGCCACAATTTAAGAAGGGCATTGGCAAGCTGGAATGTGTGCGGAGGAAGGCAGCCAAGATGATCAAGGGTCTGGAAACCAAGCCTTGTGAGGAACGGTTGAGGGAGCTGAGTATGTTTAGCTTGGAAAAGAGGAGACTGATAGCCAGCTTCAAATATCAAAAGAAGGATGGAACAAGCTTGATTTCTCCTGCCCTGGATGGTAGGATTTGAACTTCAAGTTACAAGAAAGGAGCTTCTGATGAAATATCAGGAATAACTTTCTGAGAGTAAGAGGTATTTGCCGGTGGAATGAACTCCCATGGGAGGTTGTGGATTCTCCTTCATTGCAAGTCTTTAAGCAGAGGCTGGATGGTCACCTGTCTTGAATGCTTCAGTTGAGATTCCCGCATTGTAGAGGCTTGGACCAGATAACCCCTGGACTCCCTTCCAACTTTACGATTCTATGATCCTAGGAATAGTGTGGGACTGTCCCATGAAGATGCTAAAAAATGGATGTACGTAAAAGCACTTACAGGTATCTAGGGATCCCAGCTAAAGAGATCCAAAATAAGGAATGCATTCTGAGACCACCCATTTAATACACAAATATAGAACTCTACTGAATCAATTTGTGAACACATCTACGGAAATGAGGCTCCCTGAACAACAAGGAGGTGTTCCAATCCCTCCAGCCAGTTATTGTCCTCAAAGAGCTTGTTGTTCATCTAATATGACTTGGGTGACTCATTTCACAGCCAGTTTTGAGGTTATTACAAATAAAAAACAGCCTATGCCTTAGGTACTGGAAGGAGGAATGAGTTGCTTTCCCTGTCTTTCATCTTGTTTCTCTATTAGGATGCTACTCTGTTTTATTTTTATTTATTTATTCCACTTATATCTTGACTTTTCTTTTCAGAACTCAAAGCAGCCCTGTATCAGGAAGTTTTTAATGTTCGGCATTTTATTTTTATTATGTTGGAAGCCTCCCAGAATGGCTAGGGCAACCTGGCCAGATGTGCGAGGCAACATCATCAACAAAAACAACATTGCTCACTCTTTCCATTATATCCTCACAACACCAGGAAGTAAATTAGTGATGAGAGATCATGACTAATTGGGAAATGATTCATTATGAATTGAAAAAAATGTTTACAATTACTTTCCCCCAGAAAAGCAGAGATCTTTTTGTTGGAGATAACCCAGACTGAAATTCCCAGGTGTCAGAAAATGTTATTTTTGTATGCAACAACTGTGGCCCGAGTTTTGTTAGCCCAAAAAATGGAAAGTGAGTGAGGTCCCAACTAAAGAGGATTGGCAAATTAAGCTGACATAATATGCACAACTTGCAGATTCAACATCTAGAATAAGAGAAGAAGAAGAACATATGTTTAAAGATTGGAATACATTTACTGAATATATGGAAAATGATTGTATACAGCTGAAAACATTGACAGCATTAAGATAAATTCAACAACGATATTGGTCTATAATTTTTTTACTTTTAAATATAAACAGAGTAAATAATTTTTGATGGATGCAAAAGTGGAAAATTGATTTGAATGGTTATAGGAAAATATGGAGGGATGTGTGATATGTAAAATGAACCATGAACAGAGAAGAAGGGAAGTCACTGGTTATTTTTTCAAGGTTTGTAAAATGTTTATTTGAAATCGTAAAACAGAAAATTTAATAAAAATTATTATAATTCAAGGGGGGGGGGCAGATCATGACTAGTCCCAGGGCAACCAGAGAACATGGCTGAGTCCACATTAGTCTCCCTCATCCTAGTCTGAATCACTATTAAACCCATGGCTCTGTTTCCATGGGGAATAACTATCTCTCTGTGTATATATGTGTGTGGTTGTATGTGTGTAAGGAAGTGCGATTGTGTGCAGATCTGGCCCTGATCACTATCAGAATGCAGTCCCTGACAGCTGACTCTAGGTCAGGGGAGTCCAACCTATGCTCTTGAGGATTTTTCGATGGCCCTCAGGAACATTTGATGCTCCAGCCCTTGCTCTTCCTTGGGCATAGGAAGGAGTCATGAGGGCTCTGACAGGGTCCTAGAATCCTCCATCCTCCTTCCTGCAGCCTTGTTAGCAATTTCCCAGCTTTGGGAGGAAGGTTGGGGGCTCTAGGACCCTGCCAGAGCCTTGTGCCTCCTTCCCAAAGCCTGGTACCTCGCTTAGCCAGTTTTGGGAAGGCGGCACAAGGGCTCTCTCTCTGTGTGTGCATCAAATTTTGGACTCGCTTCTCCCTTGTGCAACAAGGCAGTGTGCAACCTGCAGGTTCCATGTTGAAGAACTCTCGCAGCCCACTTGGTATGAAAATGTGGACTGATAAAGCTTCTACCCTGCTGCTCTAACTGCTACTCTGCGCCGGCTGCTAGTATAGGCAGTGCCATCTCATAACAATCCACCTGAGCGAGATCATAGCATGGGGCATTTCATCCGTGCATCAAGGCCCATTCCAGGCGGCTGGCCACCCAAAGAGATGGAAGCAATTCAGCTAATAGCCCATTCATGAACTTTTGTGATCACAGTCAATGGCGAGGCTTCCCCAAGAGAGAAGGCTGCCTCTCTGCTCTGCGTGACAGAACAACAATATGCCCACAATATGCTTGCAAGAGATCTGCTAATCCATGCCTGCTGAAGCATTCAGCTGTTCAATAGCCCCCCTGGCACATTAGCCCATTGATTACTGATCCAGCGATTGAATGGGATGGCCCCATCACGCCCCACACCTGCCACTGGCTCCTTTAATCCTGGGATAACAAAAGGCCATCAGAAGAAAAAGCAAGTGATAAACCAGGGCTTATTTATTTACTAATTAGCATTGATAATTGGCAACTTGCTTATGCCAACAGTTAATTAAAATTGTCAGGTTCATAGTCTGGTGTGCCTTTTGCCCCTGTAGCTCCCAAGCACATTGCTGGCAGCTACGGGTTGTAGAGTCATTTATATTTTGTTGAGTCCTCCCCCCCAATTGATTGTTAAATTAGATAAATATTCCTTTGCTATCCATTTGGACTTTTCTTCACAGCACAAGTCTTTGCATATATTTACTCACTTAGAAGTAACCCTCACTATGTTTAGTGGGGCTTACTCCCAGGTAAGTGTTTATAGGATCGGGTCCTTAGGCTGAAATCCTACACTCACTTACCTGGCGATCAGCTCCATTGAAAATGGACCTTCTAAATAAACATGGATGGCATTGCACTTTTTATTCCTAGGGTTTAGTATGAATAGTTCAGTCTCAGTGGAATTTGGAATAGTGTAATATGTGACATTTGGATGGAGTTATTGGAATGTGGCTCATGAAAGTGTGTGGCTGGGGAGAACTCTAAGGCCAGATAGAGAGGCATGGAGGGTTGAATTTTCTCTCTGCATCTGAGTTCCCTCCTGTCTCTTCTGTAACCCAACGGAAATGATGTGATGATACCTGCCTACTACAAATTTGGATGGCCTCGGTCCAGTATACCTGAAGGAGCGTCTCCAACCCCATCGTTCTGCCCAGACACTGAGGTCCAGTGCCGAGGGCCTTCTGGCAGTTCCCTCAATGCGAGAAGCCAAATTACAGGGAACCAGGCAGAGGGCTTTCTCGGTAGTGGCGCCCTCCCTGTGGAATGCCCTCCCACCAGATGTCAAAGAGAACAACAACTACCAGACTTTTAGAAGACATCTGAAGGCAGCCCTGTTCAGGGAAGTGTTTAATGTTTAATAGGTTATTGTATTTTAATATTCTGTTGGAAGCCACCCAGAGTGGCTGGGGAAACCCAGCCAGATGGGCGGGGTATAAATAATAATAATAATAATAATAATAATAATAATAATTTGGAAATAGCACTGAACAATCAAGGGGTGCATTTTCAGCCTGAGGGCCACATTCCCCTCTGGGTAAGTTCCAGGGGCCCGCATACCTGTGGTGGACAGGACCAGAAACAAAAGTGAGCAAAGCAGCAACTGCGAATCCATAGGGCTAGTCCCTATGAATGCTTGTACGCCCCTCTGGATCCTCCATCCGGGCATTCAAGACACACTGCAGCTAGGCAATTTTCTTCATCCTGAAAGCCATATCCCATTCTGGGCAACCTCCCAAGCACCCCATGCCACTGGTGGGTGGAGGCAGAAGCAAAAGTGGGTGGAGCAATGAATGCAAGTTTTACCTTTGTACAGTAAGCTGGTCTGTACACTCTCACCCTCTAACCTTCATCCAGAGAAGCAAGGGCCATTTTTAGAGTTTGAGGACACTTTCTGGCCAGGCAAAAACACTCAAGATGAAAAACAAGGACAGTGAGGAGTGTGACCTAGGCAGAGAAGTTATGGCCTGGGGAGACTTTTGAGGGCTTTATAGAGAGGGACTTGTTTCCCACCACCTGGCCTGAAGTTCACCATTCCTGCTGTAAACTGATGTGAGGATACATTGCTGTGAACTATAGCACAGAAGCATAGTTTTTATTACAGCATGCTGTAATATGGCAGGATGCTGGATTCAATGGCCCAATGACCTGATGGTCTTCTTATGCTCTTATCTGCATGAACTTTGGGTCTGCATTTACCCTCTCCCCCTCTTTCTTCTAGCATGGCCACCCAGAGGAGATCTGAGCCTTCTGCTTTTGAACTAAAAATTTACATCCAAAACTGGACCAACTCTGGTTTCTGAAACCACAATCCAGTTTTGGCTTATGATCTTGACTTGATCTCAGTGCTTCTCCCCACTTTTTGATTGGGTTTTCTGGTCCAAGGAGCTCCGCTGAAAGATTTCCTGCCTCCGAGCCAATAAATGAAATGATGTTATATGACCTGGCTGAATCAGACCTTGCTGGGATCAGAGAAGGGTAAAAGAGAACAACAGGGGCCAAATTACCCTTCTAGGGGTGGTTGCAAACTGGCACAACATCAGTTTATGAATGGGAATCTTGTCTCTGTTGGCTTACTCCAGTGATTGTGATTCCATTTTCAAATTCCCTTGCTAAGTAATGGCTTCTGAAGTGACTAGAAAGATCAAGATGTAATATGAAAGTGCCTACCCTTTTATGGCAATGAAACTGAAGCTAACAATTTGAAGATGCCTAGTTGAGTTAGTGCTGGTGTGTTTGATGTAGAATCAAGCTGCGTTATGCATATATGTGTTTATGACTAGGTTTCTGTTTATATTTAAATAATGAAAGGTTGAAAAAGAAAGGATTGAGCGGGATTGTCCTAAAAAAATATAAACTAGCTCTGCTCTTGTGTATTTAACAGGAGCCTGACATACAGAAATTTAGCAGGTGAAGCTTTTGTGTGGGGATATGCTCAAGACTCCCAGGAGAGGCCGGCAATGGCATTTATTGGAAGGGCAGGGTTATGTCGAAAAGATCAGAGTCAATAGATACATTATTCAGGATCACTGCAGGCAAGGCAAATTACAGTCTTTCAGTACCCTGGACAGATCACTGTACCAGGTCTGGTTTGAGAATACCCAAGAAGAGCTGTTGTCTCAGCAGCATGCTGAGGCCCTTTAGATGGTTTGCTGGTCTAGACCTGCAGGTGAAAGACTCTCTGTCCATGGCCTTCAAGAACTGTTGCCAGTGAGAGTAAACAAGGCAGCACCTAAAGGACAAATAGACCGACATTACACAAGGGACCTTGCTAGGTTTCTTGATTCAAGCCAATTGCACCATAGTAGATACCCTTTGCCCAAAGCATATACAACCTACCTGTTTCAGCCAAAGGGGAAGATGCAATTAATTATTAACACATCCCAAAGTTCAGCTTGAGATCCATAGGGGGCGACAACTGGTTGCTACAATTGCAAGAGATATATGTACATGGAAATGAGCAATGGGTGAGAAATGCTTTTTTTAAATAAAAAAAATAGTCACATTTTTAATGCAGATTCCAAAGCACTTAGTAATAAGCAATTTGTTGGCAAGTGTTCTTGAAAAGCCAACTTAATTCTGTGCCCAACGTATCTACAATAAATGCTAATTGCAGAGTAGCTATAGACAATAAAATGGAGCTGAGTTATGACACTGAGGAAAATTACACAGCTCTGATTTCCCCAAAATTGGATTGTAAACCAGATTAGTCATCTTCATTTTGAGCGCTAAGTACCCGGCAGTTCCCACTGATTTCAGCATGTGAATTTTTTTGCTTTTCAGTTCCAAATGGCTGGGACTGACACTGTGATGACAACAAAGTCCCTTCGTTTCTATGCAATTTCTCAATAGTTCTGGGACTTTCACCTCCATGTTTTGCAATGAAGATTGCACCCTGGTCCTTAGTATTGTGTAGTGTTTATAGGAAGCTATTTAGATATAGATTAATTTAGTGAAACTAACTAACTAACTAACTAACTAACTAACTAACTAACCAACCAACCAACCAGTGCTGTTTGGGTTGATTGTCATAGCAAATTGACAAAGAAATGGGGCTTTGCTGAAGACCTCATGCCATTTTGTAGACACAACTGGACCATTCCCATTCTCATTCTCTCCACATGCCTCGCTATCCTCCATCCTGGCAAGCCAGAGTTCAAAGACACATTCTGGTGGAGCAAAACCACTGAGGGTATGAAGCAGGGCCGGTGAGGGATGTGCCCTGGGGAGAGTTTTGAGGACCAGATAGAGGTCTGGGAGGCCATATATAGCCCCTGTGCCTGAGGTTCCTACCCATGATTTAGCTTTACTGGTGTGCTAGGAGCAGGAGAAGACAGAAGCCCTGTTCATGCATAGCCTGGATAGCTCATTTGGTTAGTGCTGATAATGCCAAGGCTGCAAGTTCGATATCCATAAGGGACAGCTGCATATTCCTGCATTGCAGGGGGTTGGACTAGATGATTCTCAGGATCCCTTCCAACTACAATTCTACATGACTTGTGTGTAGCACACTCACATGTAGTGGCGAGAGCTTGGGGCTGTGTCTGCATCCCCGTCCCACTGCTGGCCTTCACATGTCTATTGCTTTATTTAATTTTAGAATAATTTATTCATAGAATCATAGAATCATAGAGTTGGAAGAGACCACAAGGGCCATCGAGTCCAACCCCCTGCCAAGCAGGAAACACCATCAGAGCACTCCTGACATATGGTTATCAAGCCTCTGCTTAAAGACCTCCAAAGAAGGAGACTCCACCACACTAATTGGCAGCAAATTCCACTGTCAAACAGCTCTTACTGTCAGGAAGTTCTTCCTAAGGTTTAGGTGGAATCTTCTTTCTTGTAGTTTGGATCCATTGCTCCGTGTCCGCTTCTCTGGAGCAGCAGAAAACAACCTTTCTCCCTCCTCTATGTGACATCCTTTTATATATTTGAACATGGCTATCATATCACCCCTTAACCTCCTCTTCTCCAGGCTAAACATGCCCAGCTCCCTTAGCCGTTCCTCATTCTTTGATTAAACATAAAAGGCATAAGTGGTGTATCATGGCTGGGCAATCTTTTCCAGCTCAAGAGTTGTATGTTGGCCAGCTTTCCAGGGACCACAGTAGGATAGTTTCAGCACACACTCAAACACCCCTCTCTATCCACAACCCAGGGGGAAATAAACCTTATTAGAATTCAAACATACATTCCATCTGGACCGAAACACTGTAGGAAGGTGCAGGGCAAGGCTGGTGAGGGGTGTTGCCTGATTAGAAGAGGTGTGGCTGAGGAGGAGGAAGAGGAGGAAGAGCAACCTGGGGAGATCAGGCTGAGAGGCAGTAATTGGCCCAAAGCCACCCAGTGAGCTCCATGGCAGAGTAGAGATTTGAATCCTGGTCTTCCAAGTCTTAGGCCAACACTGTAAACACCACACAAGCTCCAAGCTTTATGTTTGGCTAGGCTTGCTGAAATGAAATAAAGTTTTCAGCAGCAACGCACCCAACCCAGTAGCAGAGAGAAGCCTGATTCATGCTGGATTTCCTTTTCAAAAATAATTGAGACATTCAAAGGTGGATTCTGCAAAGGTTCAATGATTGTACAATGCTACTCAACTGTGAATGGTGCAAAAGATTGCTTTGGGCTCTTGTGTCCCTCCTGAGCTTGCAGGATGATGTGGACTACAAATGTTAATACTTTTTTTAAAAAGAAAAATTGGATAAGAGGCAATGATAGCAGTAGTCATTATTACGTGATCTCATTTAGGGCAGGTAACAGCACTGGGTGTCTCATGGAAAATAGATTTTCAATGGATGTCACAGCCTTCATTTTTTAAGCCTAGTATCTAATGGATTTCACTTTTTTTTAAAAAAAGAAAACAAGATTTTATTATTATTATTATTGATAGCGTGTTTCAAGCAAACTAATGAGCTGTAGTAAATCTGCATACTTATGAAGCCGGATCATTTATTCATGGAGATATCAGTGGAAAGGCTGGCATTAATTCTGTGAGAGGGTTGTTGAGAATACGCACTGCTCCTTGCTTTGTCTCCTCGGAGCTCTCTTGACAGAAGAATAATATAGGCACATTCTACTTTAAAGACAATTTCCCCTCCTGAAATATTATACAAAGAGATAAATAGCCCCAGAAGGCTGAATTCCATGGCTGTCTGTATTTTAGATGTATCTAAGCTAGCCAAGGCTCATTAGGAACCTCATGAAATGACGGGAAGCAAGCCAGACTGCCCTAGCTAACCGGGAATCTGTTTGTCTTTTTGGATACAGGTGCCCAGGACTGTCAGTGCCTAATTTCTTTGGGTGTTGTTTGTTTTCTCTCACTTGGGTTGATCTAGATTGGGGCAGGGGCCCCTTTTCAAATGGAGGGCCACATTCCTTTGTGGGTAATCTTCCAGGGGCCACATGCCAGTGGTGGGCATTAGCGGGCAAAGCACTGAGTGTGGATTCTATCCCATTGTACAGTAGGTTGGCTTCTACAAACATTAGCCATGCATTTCTCTTTATTCTCCATCCATGCAAGCAGGAAGCATGAGCAGGAATTCAAGAGAACGTCCAAGCCAGGCAAAAACATGCAGAACGATTCCTGCCACTTACCAGAGGAGGAACAGAGGCAGTAGTCTGCAAACGTAATAGGATGTCCCAGGAGGTGTGCTGCCTTCCAGGTGCAAAGATTCATGGTGTGACAGAGAAGTTGCCAAGTCTTACAAAGCCCTTTCTTTCTGATTCATGTGGCTACAAATGATACTGCCAGACACAGCCTTCAATGCCAGACACAGCCTTCAAGGTATAGCAAGAGACTCTGTGTAGGAAGCTGAAGGGCCTTGGGGCACATGTCGGTTTGTTTCATCACTCCTTCCTGTTTAAGGCTGTGGCTCAGGAAGAGAGAGGAAAATACTGGCTGCGCAGGTGGTGTCACCAGGAAAGGTATTTAAAATATTTTAAAATTTTCAAGTATTTAAAGGGCTGTCACATGCAAGGTGTGGAGGGTCTGGGGGACATTTATGGCATCCCTTGCTAATAGTCTTGTGTGGTACCTTTAACTCATGCTGCAGTCCTGTACCTACTTAGGAGGGAGCAATCCCTGTGCAATTCAGTGGGGCTTTCTTCTGAGTAATGCATCGTTCCTTTGGCATGAACCTACCATAGAAATTGGGTTAGCAATTCTGAACCAAGGTAAGGCATACAGTTAGATGTGAAGTATTCACACAACTACAATGTTTATGTGTCCTTTTGCAAAGCAGAATCAGCACAGGTAGAGGCCACACAACTTTTCTACCAGCAGAGAGGCAATTGTCACAGTAGTGACCTCTTCCGAATTGAAGTAATACACTTTTAAGTTCGGTTATAAAGGCGTTGAACAACAATGGGCCCAGGACAGAACCCTGAAGCACTCCAGTTGTCACTTTTTTTCAGGATGGTGATGAACCACTAGTTGGGTTTGGTCAGTCAGCGAGCTACAAATCCACCTAACAGTTATCCCAGTCCACATTTTACTAGCGTCTCCACTAGAATATAATGGGGGACTTTTGGCCAAAGCCTTACTGAAATCAAGATACACTATGTCCACAGCATTCCCCTGATCCACCAAACCTGTAACTCTTTCAAAAAAGATCTGATATCTGTCTGGCCACTGATATTGCTAATTCTTTCTTGCCTGGGTTGTTGTGGGGAAGGGGACCCAAGAAAGGAGGGAGGGAAAGCAGGAGAGAAAGAGAGAAGGTGATGGTTGTGTTTGTAATTCTATAAAGGCATTCAAGCTGGCTTCATTTTTTATAAATAATAAATGTCGCAAGGAGCTGGCATATTCCTCTTGCTTCCTAAAGAGATTAGGATAATCATAAGTGGGTTAAATTGTGAAATCTGCAGAGCTGTCACAGCTGATTGGCTGCACTCGTGGCATTGTATTGCTGGGAAGTGTGTTCCCTTGCAAATACCTTAATTGAAGGTAACCAAAGCATAAAGTTACAATTTGTTTGGGGATTATTCACAAAGGAATCATAGTTGTGCTTTAATGAGATTATGTAATGAGCATGGCAAACTGCTATTAGTTTTCTTTGATATACATTAGTAGGAAGAAAAAGAGACTCTGTCTAGAAGGCTGACACATATATTTCCAGAGGGGGAGGGGCTTGCTGGTCCCTTATAGCCAGAAGCCCAAAGAGTCTTGTGGCACCTGAAAGACATTTATTATGGTATAAATATTTACGGACTCACTTTGTTAGATGCCATTTTATATATTTGAAGAACCTACATAATGCAGAAAACATTATTTTGTCTCAGCTGCAGCTGCATGTCCTAAGACAAGCACTCTAAAATATAAAATCAGAAGCCAGGATTTACTTGTTTTGTCTTCTGTGTTGCGTCTAAGTTGCCCTGTGCTGGTACATATGGCCCAAGTTCCAAGTGGCCTTATATATTAGGGATATAACCTAGAACCTATTTTAGGGGTAGAACCTAGGAAAATGTCTTAAGCTAAGTTAGGCCACTGGTCTATCTTGCTTAGTATTGTCTACACACTCCATGGTTTCAGGCAAGGGAGTTTCTGATCTCTCCCTAGAGATGCCAGAGACCTGCTGTGCCATGACCCTTTCCCAGGCCGATTCCTTATTTTGCAGCTTCTATCTACCCCTGATAGAACATTTGCGCCTCTTAGGGTCCTTTGTAATAATTTTATCATTGTTTTGTTGCATGCCACCCCAATCTTCGAGCACTGCAAGATTCCAGTGGTTCCAGGCACATATCCAGGTTTTGGATTTCCTTTTGGAAATGAGGCACAGCAGAGACTGTGGTGTCTTTAGGATATACGGTTTATTTGCACATATATACACCCTGAGCTTCGGATGCCCTCCCCTGCTCTGTTTCCTCTCTGCCAAATTCTCTCCTCGCAACACTGGCTTTATTCCTTCTCACTATCTGTGAGTTGAGGGAGGGGCTCCATCCATTTGCTGCCTCCCACAGAGCCCCTTTATCCCCATTAATGTCTCATCACCCAGGCTATCACCTCACAGGAAGCTTGCTTGGCTTGATTAGATGTTAACACTTGCTGGATCCAGTTGTTATAAGGGTCTGGTACCCACAAACTCATAACCAATGAGCAAATGCAACACAAATTTTCACATGAAATTTGTTTAGCCAGTGTAACACATTAAAAAGGGGGGGAATCCAAGAAGAATCCTGAAAATTACAGGCAAGTTAGCCTGGAAAGGCTACCCAGGCAAATGGGTAGAAAGTTCTGTTAAAGATAAAATAACCAAGCACATAGAAGAACAAGCCTTGCTGAAGCGGAACCAGCATGGGTTCTGTCTCATGAACCTTTCAATGTTATTTGAGAGTATCATCAACCACTTAGATCAGCGGTTCTCAACCTGTGGGTCCCCAGAGGTTGTTGGACTACAACTCCCATCATCCCTGAGCTCTGGCCTTGCTAGCTAGGGATGATGGGAGTTGTAGTCCAACAACATCTGGGGACCCACAGGTTGAGAAAGGCTGACTTAGATGGAGGTCATCTGGTTGACGTAGTGTACTTGGATTTCAAAAAGCTTTTAACATTGTACCTCACCAAAGACTCTTGAGTAAACTAAGCAGTCATAGAAGAAGATCAGGAATTGGTAGAAGGAAGCAGAGAAAATGAATAAATGGGCAGTTATTTGAATGGAGGGATACAGAGTCCTTCAAGGATCAGGATTGGGACCTGTACTTTTTAACTTGTTCATAAAAGATCTAGAGTTAGGGATGAGCAGTGAGGTGGTCCAGTTTGCTGATGTTTAGAGCAATTAAAAATAGACTGTGAAGAGCTCCAAAACAATCTCTCTAAACTGGGCAAATTGATGCTATCCATGGCTGCTAGCCATGATGGCTATGCTCTGCCTTCACAGTTGGAAGCAGTAGTGCCTCCACTAACAGTAACACAGTTGGAGGCAGCTGATGGAAACTGAAGGAGGGGAGAGTGCTCTTGTGCTTGGGGAATGGTTGCATGCTTCCCACAGGCATCAGGTTGGCCACTATGAGAACAGGGTGCCAGATGAGCTGAGTCATTGGCCTGATCCAGCAGGCCCTTCTTATGTACTTACTTTTCATGGGAGAAAAAGTTAACCACTTTTACCACCCTATGGTTTTCCCAGTAGTGATGTATGGAAGTGAGAGCTGGACCATAAAGAAGGCTGATCGCCAAAGAATTGATGCTTTTGAATTACGGTGCTGGAGGAGACTCTTGAGAGTTTCATGGACTGCAAGAAGGTCAAACCGATCCATTCTGAAGGAAATCAGCCCTGAGTGCTCACAGGAAGGATAGATCCTGAAGCTGAGGCTCCAATACTTTGGCCACCTCATGAGAAGAGAAGACTCCCTGGAAAAGACCCTGATGTTGGGAAAGATTGGGGGCACAAGGAGAAGGGGACGACAGAGGACAAGATGGTTGGATACTCTTCTCAAAGCTACCAGCATGAGTTTGACCAAACTGTGGGAGGCAGTGGAAGACAGAAGTGCCTGGCGTGCTCTGGTCCATGGGGTCGCGAAGAGTCGGACACGACTAAATGACTAAACAACAACAAACCACCCCATGACCAAGTCTAGTGAGTTGGGGGAAGATTTGACACTTTGTGGGTGTCAGGGGAAGGGCTTGAGGGTGCCACTGATGATCCTTGATGCAGAATTCTTGTTGTCATTTTTAAACCCTGTTTATATACGTGATCTTGGTTGGAAGAAAAAACTTCCACTCATCATAAGGAAGAGTTTATACGTTGTGCCAATTGGTGAAAACCTGACCAGTGAGAGGTTTGTGTGAGGAAATCTGTGAGGGGACTTGAAGAGAATAATCTAAGCCTAAATGGAAGCAAAATAAAGAGAAGCTAGACAAAATCAAATGTGTAAGTCTGAGCCTGGAGGGCATACAACCCTGTGGCATTTCACTTGTGAAGAATGTGAATCTTCGCTTCCTCTGAAATTGATTCACATTTGCCAGATTGGCTGACTACAGATATGTTCACTAATCCACCTGCTCTCTACGTCGATCGATTTTCCTATTCTTGAATAAATTGGCTCTCTTCAGACATTAGAGGACCAGGGAAATCTCGGGCAAGCTCAATAGGAGTATAGCATCTAGATCAAGGGAAGTAATAGTGCCACTGTATTCTGCTCTGGTCAGACCTCACCTGGAGTACTGTGTCCAGTTCTGGGCACCACAGTTCAAGAAGGACACTGACAAACTGGAACGTGTCCAGAGGAGGGCAACCAAAATGGTCAAAGGCCTGGAAACGATGCCTTATGAGGAACGGCTAAGGGAGCTGGGCATGTTTAGCCTGGAGAAGAGGAGGTTAAGGGGTGATATGATAGCCATGTTCAAATATATAAAAGGATGTCATATAGAGGAGGGAGAAAGGTTGTTTTCTGCTGCTCCAGACAAGCGGACACGGAGCAATGGATTCAATCTACAAGAATGAAGATTCCACCTAAACATTAGGAAGAACTTCCTGACAGTAAGAGCTGTTCGACAGTGGAATTTGCTGCCAAGGAGTGTGGTGGAGTCTCCTTCTTTGGAGGTCTTTAAGCAGAGGCTTGACAACCATATGTCAGGAGTGCTCTGATGGTGTTTCCTGCTTGGCAGGGGGTTGGACTCAATGGCCCTTGTGGTCTCTTCCAACTCTATGATTCTATGATTCTAGATCCTGCTTGTTGGCTTCCCATAGGCATCTGGTTAATCACTGTGCTGGATTCGATGGGCCTGACCCAGCAGGTTTCTTATGTTCTTCAACTCTGCAAGTAGAGTAACAAGGACTCATGTCCTGATGGTAAGGAATTGCTTTAGGTTGTGGTGGGGATGTTCAAGCTTGGCCATTCACAGAGGGAGCAAAGTGACCAGTCTCCCTGAAGTTCTGGTGCAGGAGGAGTCGATTCTGCTGGCACCTTTCTGTTAGACCTGAGACTTTCTATATGCAAAGCACATCCTCTTTTATTGAGCTACATACAGCCATTCCCTGGAGGAAGCAATGGAATAGATCTATCTAGCTTCTACTGTGAGCAGCGGTGGAGCCCATATTGTCTGATTCCAATTTTGTCTTCTAGGAAGCAATTCAAAGAACAACACAGGGCAGTGGATGAAAAGTTGAAACTGTTATTGGATCAGATATTAACTGCTGCCCTGGTATATATTGCTTAGCCTTTGGAAGGCTTGCGGTATTCCCTGATGAGATGTACAATCTTGTTGTTTGTGGACACCATAGAAGCTTGTTTTATTTTACATTTCTCACTATTTAGTGGTGAAGGGACCTTTAAAAGATGGATCTGGTGACTAATGTCTCCACCATTTCCTAGAAAAAGGGGATTCTGTTCTTTGGCTGTCAGTTGTCAGGGCAGGGTTGCAATAAGAAGAAGAAGAAGAAGAAGAAGAAGAAGAAGAAGAGTTTGGATTTGATATCCCGCCTTTCACTCCCTTTAAGGAGTCTCAAAGCGGCTAACATTCTCCTTTCCCTTCCTCCCCCACAACAAACACTCTGTGAGGTGAGTGGGGCTGAGAGACTGTGACTGGCCCAAGGTCACCCAGCAGCTGCATGTGGAGGAGCGGAGACGCGAACCCGGTTACCCAGATTACGTGACTACCGCTCTTAACCACTACACCACACTGGCTCTCTACACCACACTGTCTAGGGTGAACTAGGAACCAGAAACCCATTCCTGTGGGTTACAGTATACAGTAAAAAGACCTTGCGGAGGAAGATCTGAGGGGAAGGGGGGGGGAAAGCCCATTCTCCATTAAAAATCCTCTGATTTGGCCCTCACAGGCTATTTCTCCCAGTCTCATCCTGAGTAATAGATCTCTTAATTCAGATTGGGGAGGCCAAAAGGATCCCAAGACAGGCCTTCAGACTGGCTCAGAAAAATTACCCTCAGTCTTCCAATCAGAACTAAGGTAATTTCTGATTTGATCCGACAGGCTCTAGGGAGCTTTCCCATCTCTGAATAATGCATTTTCTCTTTACTTTTAAATGTGTTTCTAAGAAGAAATTTGACAACAGGTGACTTATCCATTCATGGAATTCAACAAAGACTGGGAATGAAAACAACCATCGATGTTTCGTTATCATCACTAGTCGGGCCTCGTACAACCCAAGGCGCTCGACTTCAAACTTCATTTCTAACTTAAGCCCCACAATTCTTAACTCAAGCTCCACAGATTATGACTGTTCTCTCCTTTACAGATATTTTGTCCAGCCCTGGAGAAGATGGCAGTTCCAACCAGCAGTCTGGAGTAGATGGGGAGACTGGGCACAAATAAGATTCTTGAACCTGAGGCAGGGATGTAAGAAAGAGAATTGTTTTCCATTCCATCCTGTATTCATTGCCTATCACTTGTTTTCATTTTCCACCAAGGACAGGTGGAAATCTCAGCGCAGATCTTGCTTGGTGGCACTGATGCTGCATATTTCATCTGTAAGGAGTTCAACCCATTGCCTGCCCAATAAGAGAAAGGGATTCTCTGGCAACAGAAGGGGCTGTAAGATCTTATCCGTCTCAGCTTGCTTCATTATTTATTTTTCTCATCCTGTTAGTAAAACCTGTGAAAGAGCAACTTGGGTGGTCTTCATTGCCCACCTGAATCCTAAAGAACCCTTTCCTTAGGCATCCAGAACCTTTGAGAGAACCTCCATATAGCTCAGTAATACCTGCTCTGACTGGCAACAGCCCTCTATGTTTCAGGCTGAGGATCTTCAACCTGTAGTCTTCAGGGACTGAATTTGTGACCTCTGGTATGCAAGGGATGCATTCTTCCACTGAGCTGTTGTCGTTATGTACTGAAGTTCTCACCCTGGGCCAGCAGGGGGATACTGTAGATAGTTCAGGTCCACATATGCAAATAAGGGATTGAAAGTGACGTTCAGTGATTGAATAGTTACAGAAAGTGGTTACTGTTGCGTTGTAGTGGAGCTCTATATAAGCAGGCTGGCTGAACCCTTCAGTTCAGTTCTGTTCTGGCCTGTGAATAAACAAGAGCTGTTTGAAGAATTGCTGTGTCATCTGATATGTTCACCCACAACTTAACAGTTGTCCTTCCTCAACTTTGAAGGGCTAATGGGGCTGTAGGTGGGCTGATGTTTACCAAATGTGGAGCAGGATAAAATTGTTTTCTGGAGCCGCTTGAGGAGCCTGCAACATGAGATGTGGATTTGTATAATAAATTTTAGATTACTATTGGCTGTCGGGTTTCAATTACAGAAAAAACATCATTCTCACATGTAATTACCCAAGAAATTACCATAGCAGCAGATCCATTCATTGAATTACAGGACATAACTGCTCCTTCTGATTACATCTTTGGTTTATAGGACAGCAATCACATGTGTGCGCTGAAGTCTGACAATTCAGCCTTTTCAGGATTAAAGCAGATGTAAAAATGGCTGATAAGGAGCCATTGATTTCTGCGTCGCCAAGAAAAGAAACGAAAGAAGTTAATTGCAGCCTGTGCACTTTGATGAGTGGCGACTCATCCAGGCACTTTTCATGTCGGGGATGAATTTCGGGGCCAAATGTTATAACTTTATTTCATTCATGACAGTCTCCCTGCACATCAGATGCCAAGTGGCCCAAAACATTTGAAGGGCATTTTGTTGGCAAAGCTGCAGTTGGCCCACTGAAATCACAGAGAATATTCCAGGCAGAAGGATACCAAATCCATGCTTGGCTCATGCTCACGGGTGGAGGAAGGGGGGCGGTGTCATCACTGGGGGGGGGGTGTGACATTCGGCGCGCCGCTTGTCCGTGACTTCCAAGCCTAACCCGAGCCGTCGGGGGAAGAGGCAGAGCTACGCTGCCATGCCTTTTTGCCAGCAGCCTTCCCCCCTTCCCACTTTGTTTTGACAGCTTGGGGGAGGCTTGGGAGTCACAGGCGGGTGGTGCGCCATTGCCCCCCACTCCAGGGCTGCTTCCTGGGGGGGAAGTCCCCCAAGCTGTCAAAAGGAAGAGGGAAGGGAGGAAGGCTGCTGGCAAAAAGGCATGGCTCCCTCCCCCCTGCTCAGGATGCAGCCTACCATGGGTGGCTTGCTCCACCCACCATGGAGCCAGTATGGTGTAGTGGTTAAGAGTGGTGGACTCATAATCTGGTGAACCGGGTTCGTGTCCCTGCTCCTCCACATGCAGCTGCTGGGTGACCTTGGGCTAGTCACAATTCTCTCTGAAGTCTCGTGTTTGCTGTGGGGGAGGAAGGGAAAGGAGATTGTTAGCCGCTTTGAGACTTCTTAAAGTAAAGGTAAAAGGACCCCTGATCATTAGGTCCAGTCACGGCCGACTCTGGGGTTGCGGAGCTCATCTCGCTTTACTGGCCGAAGGAGCCAGCATACAGCTTCTGGGTCATGTTGCCAGCATGACTAAGCCAGCATGACTAGGCCAGCATGATAATGCAATAAGTAAAGGTAAAGGTACCCCTGCCCATACGGGCCAGTCTTGATGGACTCTAGGGTTGTGCGCCCATCTCACTCAAGAGGCCGGGGGCCAGCGCTGTCCGGAGACACTTCCAGGTCACGTGGCCAGCGTGACAAGCTGCATCTGGCGAGCCAGAGCTGCACACGGAAACGCCGTTTACCTTCCCGCTAGTAAGCGGTCCCTATTTATCTACTTGTACCCGGGAGTGCTTTCGAACTGCTAGGTTGGCAGGCGCTGGGACCGAACAACGGGAGCGCACCCCGCCGCGGGGATTCGAACCGCCGACCTTTCGATCGGCAAGCCCTAGGCGCTGAGGCTTTTACCCACAGCGCCACCCGCGTCCCCCAGCATGTCCCTATTATCATCAGTGAAATGTTGGAGGGAATGGAGATTTGCTTGACCTTTTTATGGCAGTTGAATCTCTTCCCAAGGATCACAGGATAATGCCTGCATTCCACTGACTTCAAAGGTCCATTATAAGCAAGAGGTAGGCCGCAACCCTAGCTCTACTGACCAGATTCAAAGATGGATCATTAGTCTTGGTAATAATGATGGATCATTAGTCTTGGTAATAATGGATCATTATTATTACTTGGTAATAATAATGATGATAATAATTTTTTTTGTACCCCACCCATCTGATTGGGTTCTCCCAGACACTCTGGGTAGCTTCCACCATACACAAAAATATAATAAAACATAAAACATTTAAAACCTCCCTATACAGGGCTGCCTTCAAATATCTTCTAAAGGTTGCATAGTTATTCATCTCCTTGACATCGGATGGGAGGGCGTTCCACAGGGAGGGCATCACTACTGAGAAGGCCCTCTGCTTGGTTCCCTGTAACCTCACTTCTCACAGTGTGGGAACCATCAAAAGGCCCTTGGTGCTGGACCTCAGTGTCTGAGCCAAACGATAGGGGTGGAGATGCGCCTTCACATATGCAGGGTCAAGGCCATTTGGGGTTTTAAAGGTCAGCACCAATGCTTTGAATTGTGCTCGGAAACGTACTATTAGGTCTTTCAGGATCGGTGTTATATGGTCCCAGTGGCCGCTCCCAGTCACCAGTCTAGCTGCCGCCTTGAGTCACCTCTGAGTCACCTTCAAAGGTAGCCCCATGCAGAGCGCATTGCAGTAAATCAGTTTCCTATGTTTTTCTATAACACTTGAAGGGCCACCAGGTTTCTCATCCCTGTTGCAGGTAAACAAAGTTATATACATTTATATCCTGCCATTTCTCCAAGCTGCTCAAGGCAGCATGCATGGCTGCCCCCTTTTATCCTGTGAGGTTTGTTAGTCTGAGAGGTGGTGAACGGTCCCCAACGTCTCCCTATGAACTTCACATCCTAATCTGACTCTAACCAGGAGGCAATGCTGCTGGTTTCTCAGTTTATGGCTCCTACTTCCAAGACTGGACACAATGTATGGTTGGAGGGATTTCCAATATGATTTAAAAACAAATGCTGTTTCTGGTTCAAACCCGGGGATACAAAACCAGAACGAAAAGACCACGATACGGCTTTAAAGCGGGTCAAAGAAGTGGTTTAACTTAGCAAAGAATAAAGAGATGAATTAAAAACTAAACAATGCCTTCCCCCTTTCTTTCCTGCCCTGGATTATTTCTTCTAATAATCAACAAGTCCAGAAATCCAGAGACAGTGTTAAATTAGGTTAGGTTGCAGAAACTTCTACCTTTGCATGCCTTCTGAAAAATCAGTTTCTTTTCAAAAGGTCTTGGGAGATTTCTGGTGGCAGATGTGAGAGGCTTCGAGAAAATGTAGGGTGGGAAAAGAACCTTCCAGATCAGTGGAGATGAAGTTTCTGAACATCAGGCACAGGGAGGAACACCCACCCCATTGGGTTCAGTTGCCTTAGTGGGAGCCATATGGGGAACCTAATGAGGTTCATGAATTGGTAATCCATAACAATGATCCCATGATCCATAAAAGCAAAGGCACCTTCCATTTCCTTTCTCCTCCTCTTCTTCATTCTCTCAAAAGTAAGGGAGATGGTAATGATAGCTGATTTTGAGTCTCCTGATGCTGACAGGGGGATAATGAATAAAATTGGCCTGAGTTATAAAATGAGCCCCTAGAAGAAAATTATAATCAAACTCCTAAGTGGTTTTAATCGGTAAGAAGCAAAAGAGAAAGCTATTTAAATAAAGCTCCAGCTGCAAGCATTCTGAAGGGTTTACACACATTCTGGTGCCTTTGTTTCCTTACTTTGACACCATGATGATGACAAAGTGATTTTTTAAATTATTATTCAAAAAATATGTCTGGAATGCGCTGTTCTGACTGCAAACAAAATATATTATTAGGTCTCCAAAAGTGGAAAACTTGGGAATAATCTAAAATAGGGAAGGATGTCCCATTTTTGTAATCAAATCTGAGATGCTGACACAAACCCAGGCTAGAACTAGGCACATCAAAAAAGCATTTTAGGAAAACGAGTTGTAAACCTCATAGTGAGAAATCACGTTGGCAAAAGATGGGACTCCACAGCGCTATCTGGTGTCACGGTGTTACAACGCTTTCCAAACGCTTTTTCTTTACTAATGTAGCTGAGTCCCAAGTCTTTGCACCTTCAAGAAAACATAAGAAGATGAGATCATGCTGCACTGGGCCAATGGCCTACCTAGTTCAGCATCCTGCCTTGACAGTAGCACTCAAATGCCTGTGGGAAACCTTCAAGCAGGACAGAACCCAAGAGCACTCTGCCTTCCTTTGGTTTCCAGTAACAGGTATTCAGAAGCATACTGCCTTTGATTGTGGAGGCAGAACACAGCCATCACAAATACTAATAACAAAATTTTATTTATATCCCGCCGTCCCCAGCCAAAGCCAGGCTCAGAGCGGCTACCAACAACAAAAGTAAGACAGCATTCTAAAATCAATTTATTTTAAAAATCAATTCAAAATCAAATTAATGGCTAGAGTTTTGTGAGGATTATCAAAGGAGGGGGTCAGACTGTGCCTTGGCCAAAGGCTGGTGGAATAGCTCTGTCTTGCAGGCCCTGTGGAAAGATGTCAAGTCCCGCAGGGTCCTAGTCTCTTGTGACAGAGCGTTCCACCAGATCGGGGCCACAGCCGAAAAAGCCCTGGCTCTGGTTGAGGCCAGCCTAACCTCCATGTGGCCCGGGACCTCCAAGATGTTTTTGTTTGAAGACCGTAAGTAGCCACGGACAGCCTTATCCTCCACAAATTTGTCAAATCCCATTTTAAAGCCATCCATGTCGCTGGCCATCACTGCCTTCTGTGGGAGTGAGTTGCGTATTTTAACAATATGCTGTCAAAATTGTGTGCTCCATGGGACTACACTTTGTGCAGATAACCCCATTCAATTGCAAGACAAGTGCAAATGATATTTTAAGAGCATAAGAGTATTCTACTCTCTCGTGGTGGCCAACGAGATGGCTTTTGGGAAGCCCGCATGCAAAACGTGAACACAACACACTTTGCTCTCCTGTGATTCTGAGCAACTGGTATTCAGAGGCACTCTATCAGGAGGGGAGCCTCTATTGGTGGCACCATGCCAGCTGCTGCCTGATTGGGACTGACCCATGACAGTCTTGGTGGTTGCTCCCCATTTGTGAAAAGCCCTCCTTGGTGAGGCGCATCTGTCTCCATCATTACTCACGTTCAGGAGGAACTTTCAAAGATTCCTATTTGATGGCTGAGCAGCACCTTGAAATGATTAGCTCTGAGGGTATCTGATGTTTCTAAATGTATTTGGATGTTCTGAATTGATTTTAGATGATTGAAATATGCTTTTCATTTAACTTTAGTTCCACGGTTTTAACATGTTGACGTTTGGCACCGTGGCCTCCTCAAGGAGGAAGAAGAAGATAGAAATGGAATAAATAATTTTAACTTGGAACTGGGAAGTGTTCTGTGTTCATTCCGGTAACTTGCACCCAAACCTACTACATTCAGCACTTGGAACCAAACTGGTAAGTGTGTGAGGCTTTTTTTTTTACCAGTAGATTTTTTAACTCAGCTAGGTTGCTTCTGGGAATCAATAAATGTCAAATATAAGCAGAGGTTCAATAGGTTCTGAAGCAATTTTAAGCCACTCTTTCTCTGTTGTCCCTTCGGTGAATTCTTACATAACAGCATCCCTCCTCCCCGCTCCCCTCAGAAGTTGCCTTTCAGATTTTTCATTAAAATGCATTGCTTGCAGAGACATCCTGTGGGCATAAATAATAATAGCTTTTGAAAGTGAATATATCATTCCTGGATAAGTAAGCCGCAAAATAAGAAGCAGGAAATTGATCACTTCCTCTGGAAGTTGTCATGTTTTTAGCCCGAGGGGGTCTGACCTGCTTTCTGTCACCCCTCATATTTGCTTGCCCCCAACTAAATTATATATAGGGCTCATCAGTGCTATGCATTGAAAGCAGTATTGCACCATTTGAAACAGTCATAGCTTCTCCCAAAGCATTCTGGGAACTGAAGCTTGTTAAGGGTGCTGAGAGTTAGGAGCTCCCCCCCCCCCACAGATCTGCCATTTTCACTGTTCCCCACAAAGAGGGATTTATTGTTAGACCACCCTGGGAATATCTGAATGAGTCAATAAAATAGCTCCAGTGCAGCTCTTGCCTGCCTGGCTGTGTTGAGCGTGTGTAGAAACAAGCCAACCGTACAAAGTTAAATAACAATTGTTGCTCCACCCATTATTGCGTCTGGCCCCACCCACTGCTGAAATATGGCCCCTGTGAGGTAGCCCAGAAAGGAATTCGGCTCTCAGACTGAAAAAGCTTCCCTCACCCCTGGGGTGGTTTCTTTAGGGCTGGAGATTACTGCAACCAAACACTTGATTTCTTTACAAGTCCATGGCTGCACTATCTTCACCTTCAGATAGAGCATTAAGTGTGAGTGTGTTGGTGTATCTATATATCAATATAGATATCTATATATCTCTCTCTATATAGATTTATCTCCTTCTACAGCTGCAGATTTAGCATGCAGAAACAATTAATTATCACCTCCTTCTAATCAAGGTAAGATGCAAATTTAGGCACTGGGTTTGCAAGGATGGGGGGGGGGGGACACTTGCCGTTATCATGTGTTGTAAGCTAATGTTGGCTGCAGGAAGCTGTCTGAAAAAGTTGCTTTTTTGGTTAAATTCCCTACAGTTCAGTTGTCTTCACAGCAGTTAGCTTTCAGAGACTTAGGGTTGGATCCAACAACATTTCCCTCAAAGCAGACCCTTTGAGATCTATGGATCCAAGTTACTGGTGTCCATTGAGGAATCTCTATTAGCTGCGACCGGCAAAATTCTCGCAAGGATCTTAGCGAACTGTCTCCTAACTATATCCGAAGCTTTGAAGACGCTCAAACTCAGAACGAAAGGGAGAAACGTGCTAAGAGGAAGGCACATTTGGCAAACCCTCACTGTGATCACCTCCCGCCCAGAAACCTATGTCCCCACTGTGGAAGGAAGTGTGGATCCAGAATTGGCCTTCACAGTCACTTACGGACTCACTGTTAAGACTGTGTTCATGGAAGACAATCTTACTCGGCTACGAGTGATTGCCAAAGAAGAAGAAGACTCTGAGTAGAACACAACCCTGAATTCAAATGTTGTTGCGACATGGGAGCTGTCATTGGAAACCTGCTCATCCTGCATGGGATATAAAGGGTACTTATTTAGCATAGTCTGCTAAATGGGAAAGGTTTTGACTATGAAAAAAAGAGCATCACAATGGAATTTAATTGAGTGAGACAAGAGGACAATGTTTATCCTGAATAGCAAAGCTGGAGTTTCTCCATTTTGGTGGGAGGTTTTGATTCATTTCTCTTCCCACCCTGGCCTGTGATTTAATGGTCTTGCAGTGCAAGTCTATATGGGCCTACTCAGAAGTAAATTCTATTTGGTCCAATGGGGCTTACTCTATGGGAAGCGAGTATAGGATTGCAGCTTCAATTTACCATTTGTACAACTGAGTTGTTCTGCAGCTTGGTCCCAACTCTAATTAAATTGGAATGTAATGCCTTCAACACAACTGTAATCCTGATGTTCTTTTTTTTTACATCGATCCGATCCCATTCTTCTGTTGAATAGAAGTTTAATTAAAATGGAATGTTCAATGCACAGACAAAGCCAAGTCTTTTGAGTGTACTGGGATTGAAACCGAACTCATTTTTTTTTGAAAATTGAGATGCTGTTAAAGAGCATGATGATTGGCGGTACAAACACAGAATAGTGAAAGTTTGCAGCAGCAAATGTAATTCGGTTTATGTGGCCAAATTGGTGTGGCATTACTTTATGGGGAGTAACCATCCCACTTTATTCTGTATTTGTAAGACCTCATCTGTGTTAGAAAAACCACACAGATGGAGTGCAGAGAGAAAAATCCTGATAACGCTTTACTGAGCAAAACTGAACAGAAACAGACTATAATTTGAGAAGAAAGGTATAAAGAGGTTTTATCTGTCTTGGCTCAGGCCTTGTACATGGAAGGGAGATATTTAACCAAAATATAGAGGAAATACTCCCTCAGAACTACACACCCAATTATGCCACCCTGCCTGGATGCTAAGCAATACCTCATTCATCATCTAGGCTAACACCAACAGAATTAACCCTTAAGTTGCAAGCTGAATGGTATTTGCTGTTGCACTTCTAGCCATCTGCAGTACTGTGTCCAGTTCTTGCTCTTTAAGAAACAAATTGGAGGGCAACCGAGATGATCAGCAGTATGGGAAAAGTCCTATGGGGGAAGGTTGCAAAAAATAAGAATGCTGAGAGGACTATCACAGCTCTCTTCAACAACCTGAAGGGCTGTCATAGCTTCCACTTGTCAGAGGCAGGATGTCTCTGAGTAGTAGTTGCTGGGAACTGCAAGTGGGATGAGTGCTGTTGCAATGAAGTCCTGCTTGTCTACTTCCAATAGGCATCTGGTTGGCTACTGTGAGAATGGGATGAGACTTTGGCCTAATTAAGCAGGGATCTTCTTATGTAGCAAGGGAAAGCCCACTGCCCCTCCAGGTGACTGGCTCCTTTGTTGAACTACGCTTCCATCCAGATGTTTCACCTCATGTTCAACTGACGGGAGTTGGAGTCCCAACAATAAATTGATCACCACAGTTTCCTCACTCTTGTCACAGGCTCTGTGAGCAGAGGACCAATAAATGCATTGAGGTCAGGGTTGGGGCCCATGGGCACGATCTGGATTCTACTTCCACACTGATCTCCCCTCTCTTCAGATATGTGAATAAATGCCGCAGCAGAACCTGTTTAGTTCAGCAAGCCAATGCCTCTTGCTGTCTGTTTTTTTTAAAAAGGGAGTTTAGTCTAGCAAACAAACTTCCCATGTTTTTCCACAGAAGGAAGTGAGTGACATAGGCCAATAAATATTTTCCCAACCTCAGATTTATACATCTCTACTCTGAGAGTTTGATGCAAAGCTAGGTCTATCATGCTATGTTTATTTATATGCCACAGCATATGTACAATGCATCTGGAGAGGCAAATTAACATTATCAAAATGCCAGTTGCCATATGAGGTATATTATCTAGATGGTAGGTTTTCCTTCAACTTTAATCCCATTTACTGACATTCTAAACTTTCTCTCCTCTTCTCTCTTCAATAAGAAAAAAACCACATTTTTTTTTTAAAAAAATGTTTTGACTAAGACAGCTATCTATCAAGGCTTTGAGACTCAGTTTACAAGTCTACCCTTTTCCATGTTGAAGCCAGATTAACTCTGCCTCCTTCTTTAAGGGATTTGTAAATGTTGAGTTCCTCTTGTGAATACATCACTTCATTGAGTTGGTTTGTATGATGCTCACACACCACCCAGTCCAGTGTGTAGAGGGAAGAAAGTGAGCATGGGTCTCTCTCATCCACCTGGTAGCTAGAGATTTAAGAGGGCATCACTTTTCTTTCCATCTTGGATTCGTTTTTGGCCACACTGTTTCCATTCCCCTGCAGTTCATCTTCTGCCAAAAACTACATTATTTGTTTTGTTGTTATTCCTTAAATTAGTGTCGGGCCCCACCTGGAGTACTGTGCTCAGTTCTGGACACCACAGTTTAAGGATATTGACAAGCCAGAACATGTGCAGAGGAGGGCAATCAAGATAATCCAAGGGTCTGGAAACCAAGACTTCTGAGGAACAGTTGAGGGATTTGGGTATGTTGAGCCTGGAGAATACATGACTGAGAGGACTCCGACCAACCAGAGGGATGAGCTAAAGAAGAGGAGCTGGAGGTAGAGGGGCAGGAAACAGTCCAGCCTCAAACCAACTTCATAGATAGGATCAGCTCCACCCATGCAGGAGGAGCATGTGGGTGTGGGAACAGAAGACTCATAGGGTGAGAGTCTTAGGTGTGAGCAGACCTCACCTCATGTGTGTGGTGTAGTGGTTAGCATGTTGGACCAGGACCTAGGAGACCAGGGTTCAAATCCCCACTCTGCCATGAAGCTCACTGGGTGACCTTGGGCTAGTCACGGTCTCTTAGCCTAACCCTACCTCACAAAGTTGCTGTGAACATCAACTGGGGAGAAGGAGAACTATGTACAGTCATACCTCGGGTTGAATGTGCTTCAGGTTGAGTGCTTTCGGGTTGCGCTCTGCGGCAACCTGGAAGGAATGGAGCACGTTACTTCCGGGTTTTGCCACTTGCACATGCGCACATGCTCAAAATGACGTCACACACATGCACGGAAGCGGCAAAACACGACCCGCGCACGTGCAGACGTGCCATCGTGTCTTACGTTCTATTCAGGATGCGAACGGGGCTCCGGAACAGATCCCGTTCACAGCCCGAGGTACCACTGTACACCACCTTGAGCTCGTTGGAAGAAAGGTGGGATATAAATGTAATAAGTAAATATTTGAAAGATTGGCAGGAGCCGCGTATCAACTGTGGGGACATCTTCATCTTCTGCTTGGTTATGAATCTTTTGCACTGTTCCAGAACCTTGAACTCTTTTACTCCTGGACCTTGTGCTTGCTACTGAGTCCGTACCACTCGTAGCTGGAATAAAGACCTCTTCCTTACTCCGGGGCAGGATCCCGACAGCAGCAGCAGCAGCAGCAGCAGCAGCAGCAGCAGCAGCAGCAACAGCAACAGCAACAGCAAATACTGATCACATTTGCTGGATTGATTTTCATTCCAAACATGGGACAAGTAAGGAAACATGGGCAATTTCTGCTCCTGTTTCCACTAGGATTCTCTGACGGCCCTACTGGTGAGTTTTCCCCACCTGTGCCTGCAGTGGAGCTGTGCTGAAACCCACCTTCCCATTTCCACCTATAAATGTGCGGATTGTGTGGTTGATACACAGTTGGGGCATCAGTCTGATTATTTGGGGAGGGGCCACAGCTCAGAGGGTAGAGCATTGTCTTTTGTGCAGAATATCCCAGGTTCAATCCCCAAGTAGGCAGCGGTGGAGCAAGCCAATCGGGCGCCTGGGGCGGCGCATGTGCCCTGTGCCCAGGGGCAGGGCCAGCCACCCACCCATGGGGCAGGGCCAGCCAGGGCAGGGTGCTCCGCGGGGCCTCCAAGGAGTCTGCCTGCCTCCTCCCACTCAGCTGCCGTACAGTTGAGGGGGAGAAGGTGGGTGGACCCTTTGGGGCAGCATGGAGCCTGCGGGTACCCAAGCCACCGCGTCACTCCCAGGAGAGACGTGTGGCTCGGGTGTGCTGCAAACCCCGCGGTGAGTGCCTTCCGGCATTTTGTCACGCCCCTTAGTGGTGACACCCGGGGCGGCCCACCCCCACTGCAGCCCCTTCCTCTGCCCCTGCAAGAGGAGGAGGAGGAGGAGGAGTTTGGATGTGATATCCCGCTTTATCACTACCCCAAGGAGTCTCAAAGCGGCTAACAATCTCCTTTCCCTTCCTCCCCCACAACAAACACTCTGTGAGGTGAGTGGGGCTGAGAGACTTCAGAGAAGTGTGACTAGCCTAAGGTCACCCAGCAGCTGCATGTGGAGGAGTGGGGAATCGAACCTGGTTCACCAGATTACGAGTCCACTGCTCTGAACCACTTTACCACACTGGCTCACACTGAGCTAGATGGAGCCATGTCCTGGCTTAACATATGGTGCCTCTCTGGGTCCCAATGTTCTGCATTTGCATGATTATTCTGGATGCCTAGAGCAGCTGCGGTGAAAGAACTGCAGCCGAGAATCTCCGAGTTAAAAACGGGGTTCCCCCACTTATCCTCAGTCGCTGCAGTGAAGTTGTCAACCTGTCACTCTGAAGGCGGTTCCACAGCTGTAAGGACAGCGTCTCCCTGCCATGTCTTGTAATAAGCGATCCTCTTTTGGCAGGGCGGACAGCAAGCTACGAATGACCGATGAGCCATCTGAGTGATGGCATTTCGGCGTTGCCCAAAGCTAATGCAAGATGAGCAGCTGTGGCCGTGTAGGAAATCGGCAGCGCTCAGAACAGCCGGGAGCAAAAAAAGCAGAAGCTCAGACAGCGGAGCTAAATCAGGGGCAGAATACGACTCCCACCACACCTGACCATCCACAACCATTAGACTGGGTGGAATTAGATACTACCAGACATCCAATGACTGCCGTAGCTGCCTTATACATACTGATTCAGACCACTGGTCCATTGAGCTCAGTATTGTCTACACTAGAAGGAGCTGTCCAGGGAGGAATCTCTCCCAGCCCACCTTGGAGATGCTGGGATTTAATTCAGGACCTTCTGCATGCAAGGTGTAGGCTCTACCTCTGCGTCATGACCCTTCCCCAAAGCATAGGTAAAGGTAAAGGGACCCCTGACCATTAGGTCCAGTCGTGGCCAACTCTGGGGTTGCGGCGCTCATCTCGCTTTATTGGCCGAGGGAGCCGGCGTACAGCTTCTGGGTCATGTGGCCAGTATGACTAAGCCGCTTCTGGCGAACCAGAGCAGTGCACGGAAACGCCGTTTACCTTCCTGCTGGAGTGGTACCTATTTATCTACTTGCACTTTGACGTGCTTTCGAACTGCTAGGTTGGCAGGAGTCCCCCCAAAGCATAGGAAGCTCCTTAATACTGAGTCAGACCACTGAGCTACGATCTTCAACTGAGCTACAATCCTGCTCCATTGTTCTCATCCCCTGTAATGTCTAAATCAGGCTTCCTTAACCTTGGCCCTCCAGATGTTTTTGGCCTACAACTCCCATGATCCCTAGCTAGCAGGACCAGTGATCAGGGATGATGGGAACTGTAGTCTCAAAACATCTCAAGGTTGAAGAAGCCTGGTCTAAATTAACACAGCTCACTGCATGAAGTTACTGAGCCGTGCTTTGCCTTGTCCCCACTTCACATCCTTGATTGCCAGCAGTGGAGAGGTGGCATCGTACAGCAGGATATCATATATGGAGCCCATGAGTGTAAATTCTAACTTCAAATAAATACTGATGGGGCCTGAACTGGGGATGACTACCAGGAAAGGGATCCAGGGGTTTGTGGTGGCGAGCTCGATTGAAAATGTTGACCCAACATGTAGCAGCGGTGACAAAAACAAATTCTGTGTTTGGCATTGGTTAGGAAACGGATTGTACAATATCACGATGCCTTTTAAAAATGGAACATCTAAACATGGAATATTGTACACAGTTCTGATCACCTCAATAGCTCAGAAAAGACATTGTAGACTAGAAATGGTGCTTCCATCGTGCTTGATTTAGAAGCTGCAGTTAGTGCAGAATGCTGCAGAACTTCCTGACAGTAAGAGCTGTTCGACAGTGGAATTTGCTGCCAAGGAGTGTGGCGGAGTCTCCTTCTTTGGAGGTCTTTAAGCAGAGGCTTGACAACCATATGTCAGGAGTGCTCTGATGGTGTTTCCTGCTTGGCAGGGGGTTGGACTCGATGGCCCTTGTGGTCTCTTCCAACTCTATGATTCTATGATTCTATTGCTGACAGGAGTGAGACTCTGTCAGGATATAAAACCTTTGGTCAGAGACCTGCACTCAGTGCCAGTTCTCTACCATGCCAAATTCAAGGTGTTCCTATTAGTACATAAAGCCCTTAACAGCATAGGCCAGTTTACTCACAAGACCACCTTACCCCATATATGCCCCCTCGACTGGGTGACCTTGGGCTAGTCTCTGAAGTCTCTCAGCCCCACTCACCTCACAGAGTGTTTGTTGTGGAGGAGGAAGGGAAAGGAGAATGTTAGCCGCTTTGAGACTCCTTCAGGTAGTGATAAAGTGGGATATCAAATCCAAACTCTTCTTCTCTTCGATCTGCAGAAGTGACCGTTACAGGTGCCACATCACACATTTGTTAGAAATCCATCAATTTGTGCGGTAGTGGCCACACTTGGGAACTCCCTGTTTATTGATATCAGGCAGGTGCATTCACTGTACCTGCTAAAGCCATTGTTGATCAAGAAAGCCTCTCCTGCTATGTGGAATGTTGGTTTGTGTTTTAATGTGGTTTCTAGCTGATCATTGATTTTAATCATTTTGTTTTCAATAGTTGTTTGTAACAGTTCTCTACTGATAATTTGGTATCCTGAGGTTTCCCATCTCTGCTCTTGCAAGCTCCGCCATAATAATTCAATTGCATGCAAACAGTTTAAAAACCAAGAACATCCGTTTTCCCCACACCAGAGATATTAAGACATCTTGCTTTAAAATTAAACGTGTGATTCATAATAGAGCATGGCAAAGCAGGTAGATCATTAGCTCCTGCTAAATTGCCACATATGCTAAAGACCCTCAGCTTTGATCAGGCGCGATCAAATTTTCTTAGGCACATGAGGTGCTCATTAGGCAACATATGTGTGGGGGCTATTTCAGTCACAGCAACAGCATGTAGCATGTGGAAAAAACGAATATGTTAATCTGGAAGTCAAATGGATTGAGCTTTCCGATTCCCCAAAATCTCTGGGGTGAACAGAAGCCAACCCCCACACCAGCATTATTTCCTGGGGTTGTATGTGATTTTCCCACCTCCTTCCCATATGTCAGTCAATGGAGAGATCTCCAGATGGCTATGGAAAGCCACTGAATGATGGTTGACTTGGGATGGGGGCAGAAACACAAAACCACATGGGATGGAGAATGGAAAGGACATTGATGCTAACTGACTGGAATGCTGAGCAGGAATACTGCTCACTGTAACACCTAGCTGCAGGTCCTATTCATACACACCTTATTTTACAGTGGTACCTCAGGTTAAGAACTTAATTCGTTCTGGAGGTCCATTCTTAACCTGAAACAGTTCTTAACCTGAAGCACCACTTTAGCTAAAGGGGCCTCCTGCTGCCGCCACGCTGCTGGAGCACGATTTCTGTTCTCATCCTGAAGCAAAGTTCTTAACCCGAGGTACTATTTCTGGGTTAGCGGAGTCTGTAACCTGAAGTGTCTGCAACCCGAGTTATCACTGTATAAGTTTTTACCCTCCTGTCTTAATTCTTGCTGTTTCTAGTAAATTGGTGTGGGTTCCCCCCGCCCCATCACAATGCTGTAAGGTGTTCTACCATCTCTATGGCAACTGTAGTTTCAAACCATTTTTTATTTCATCTACAGAAATCGTCAGGCTACATGAAGAGAAGTAAATTTTTGTGTCGAGCTTTTGTTTTTAAGAGAGCTTTGGAAATAAAAATGCTACTGAAGAGGCCCTTAATTATTATTTTTTTGTCTGAAATGACAGGAATTGGCCCATTTCTGACCCTCACTCGACACCTTCCTATCCTACAGAGCAAGATAAAAATGAGTTTCATGCTGGACTTTGTTTCCTATTGCGTGATGTGTTTGTGTTAGGTGTAAGTCAGGATGTGCCTTGGCAAGATGGCATGTGAATAGGGAAGGGATTCCTGACTCTTTGAGGCTGTCTTAGTATTAAGCATTATATAAGTACACGGGATAAATAAATATGCCCCTTGAGGTTTTAGCTGCATGGGGCCCTGTCTCTTGAAACGAGTACAAAAAGCATCTTCCCCTAGGTACACACACTACATGCATATTGCACAAAGTGTTTGCCTACGGTGGCATCATCCTATAAACCACCTGCACACAGTTTGCTGTCAGGGGAGCCCTAGCCCATTGTTGTTGTTTAGTCGTGTCCAACTCTTTGTGACCCCATGGACCAGAGCATGCCAGGCACTCTTGTCTTCCACTGCCTCCTGCAGCTTGGTCAAACTCATGTTCCTAGCTTCGAGAACACTGTCCAACCATCTCATCCTCTGTCGTCCATTTCTCCTTGTGCCCTCCATCTTTCCCAACATCAGGGTCTTTTCCAGGGAGCCTTCTCTTCTCATGAAGTGGCCAAAATATTGGAGCCTCAGCTTCAATCTGTCCTTCCAGTGAGCACTCAGGGCTGATTTCCTTAAGAATGGATAGGTTTGATCTTCTTGCAGTCCATGGGACTCTCTAGAGTCTCTTCCAGCACCATAATTCAAAAGCATCCATTCTTCGGCGATCAGCCTTCTTTATGGTCCAGCTCTCACTTCCATACATCACTATTGGGAAAACCAGAGCTTTTACTATACGGACCTTTGTCAACAAGGTGATGTCTCTACTTTTTAAGATGCTGTCTAGCCCATTAGCGTCCTGTATCTCATCAATCTGACCTGCACCTTGCTAAGCTTTACCTGAACAGCCCTATGTACTGTATCCTGAAATAGAAAAAATGCATATACATCACTGGTTACAAAAGTGATGGGGAGCCCAGTGGTGGAGCAAGGTGGGTGCGGTGGGTGCAGTCCGCCCCGGGTGTCATCCCTGAGGGGTGTGTGACATCGCCACAGGCAGCACCCCCCCCTGGGATGTTCGCCACCGCTGGCGCACCCACCTGGGAGTCTCGCCAGCACCCCCCCACAGGTGTGGCGCTCCAGGTGCCATGTGTGGCGCTCCGGGTGCCAGAGCAGCTAGCTCCACCACTGGGGGAGCCTCCAGCTGATGGGCACAATCTGTCTCCAAAGACCTCTGAATCTGGCTCTGTCACTCTCCATTATGCCCCGCCTATTCTCTCTAAGCCACACCCCTACTAAGCCACACCCCTTTCCCCTGCCCTGCTGAGCTACAGCAGGTGAGCACTGCAGAGGCAGATTTCAGGGAGAAAAGGCTGACAGGTACAACTATGAAGATTACTTTGTGGTCCCCCAGTCAAGGAAACAGGGAAAGAAAGCCACTTGTTTTGAAAACTTTTGGGAGGTACTCTTTCCCACCCCTTTGCATTTTTAAATTTCAAAATGAATCCTCCTTTGTCATAAACACAAGGGACCTGATAAGATGCAGATAGCAGAGTTAAGAAGGAAGGTGCACATCAACAGCTGTCTTTGTCGCCTCCTTGTATTCTTGCGATGTGGTCGTGAATATTCTCTTTTTGCATTTAAAATTACAGAGTTTGGCACACGGAAGCTTAAAGTCTTGTGCTCATTAACATTATTACATGTCCTGACAGCGCATTTGCTTTTTTATATATATTAAAAAGTCTTCCTTGTTATTCATTCTCTAGTTGCTATTCTAAATTATAAATGTGCGTGGTTCAGCCCTTCCCTGAATTATATTGTTTCAGTGAAAAGTAAATCTCACTACAAGGAGACACTGATTTTAGGACACAGATTCCAGAAATATTTACCATGTGTGAAAAAAAGAGACACCTATAATGAAGGGGGAAATCAATAGAAAAACAAAAATGTTAAGTTAATATAATCTGTGCTTCATTTGAAGACTGGGTTTTTAAAAGTAATTTCCTCTAAAGATGCAAGAGTTTCTAACAACGCCTATCTACTCTCAAGTTTCAGGTAGGTAGTCGTGTTGGTCTGCGGTAGTCGAAACAAACAAACAAAAATTCCTTCCAGTAGCACCTTAGAGACCAACTAAGTTTGTTATTGGTATGAGCTTTCGTGTGCAAACTTAGTTGGTCTCTAAAGTGCTACTGGAAGAATTTTTTGTTTGTTTGTTTTATCTACTCTCAAGTAATTCCCATTGAGGTCTGTGAGATTTACTGCCAGGAAGTAGGGTTTTGGATTGCAAAGTAAAAGAGCAATCCTAACCCACAACCCACACTGTTTCAGTAAAGTCTCTGAATAAATCTGATTTCTCTTTCTCCAGGCTCACAACTGAGTTAACAATCCTAGACCTTATTATTTCCTTCCCTTTACCTCCAATATTCACCTCCTCTGAGGCAAGGCAGTCTTCATCTTCTATCCTCCTGCCACTTACTTACATTTATTGCATTTCTGTCCCACCTTTTTCTGCAAGGAGCTCAAGCTGGCGGACAGAGTTCTTCCCATCATCATTTAATCCCCACAACAAACTTGTGAGTTTAGGTTAGGCTGAGAGGCAGTGATTGGGTCCAAGGTTACCCAGTGAGTTTTATGGCTGAATATGATAAACCAGGTGAGAGGAACAAGGCACAAACCTGAAGCTTGGATCAACAAAAGAATACAGGAAGGAACACACCCAAATTTGGGAGGACTGTGTTAAATCAGACTTCACTGATGAGGCAGGTGCTTCAAAGCTGCAGTTCTGTGACTCACCACATGGGGCAGTGGCACATAGAGGAAGTTCCCAGCTCCTGACATATTGCTTTGGAAGAGATTCTGTCCTGGAAAGAGTAATGTTCTGTTCTGCTTAGAACAGCTGTTCAACATGCAACTCCATGTCACAGAGACTCTCTGGCAGCATATATCATTTTTTCCACAATTCTCCCCCCATTATTATTATTATTATTATTATTATTTTATTCACTTATGAGGACTTTTTATCCTGCTTTTCTGTTGTGAAAGCAGCCCCCCATGGTAGCTAGCAATTATATTCTGAAAGATAAGCAAGTAACATACAGTAGAAAATCAAGGAAAAGCAGAACAAAGAGAAAGACATCTATATGCAGCAAAAAAAGCTAAACCAAAAGAAAATAAACAAGCAGCAGAACATCTCAACTGCTGCCTTATCCTGGTTCTTAGGAGAAGGCCATGGAGCAACATTGCAGGTAAATTATAGCACAAGGGCCTCTCCTTTTTCTTTAAAAGTTGTAAAAGGTTCATCCTACTGTGGTTCCCCAAAGGAACACCAAAAGACACAGGCTTTAAGAGATAAATTAGGCCTTTATTCATACAAACCTACGTAGGGTTAGCCTCCTAAAAATATATAAATAAAATCAGAGGGATGCTGCCCTTTAATGATGTCAGGCACAATCCTTTTACACATCCAACTACACAGGTGGTTACCGCTTAACCAGTCAGACAGTTACAGCAATCTTTCCCTTTCCAGTTGCACAGTCACAACATACTGTCATCATTCTTGAACCATGCAGAAATCCTTTGGCTCTTCTGACTAGCCCATCCCATCCTTCTCATGTGGATACACCGAAGCATCTATCAGTGTCTTCTGACTAATTGCTCTGTATATTAGTGGCCTGCCAATGTCTGCATTTATCTATGTTGATATTTTTGTTCTCTTCTTGACCTAGGAATTCGTGTAATTACTACGCTTGGCCGATCTCCTAGTGTTTTGTTCTCTGTCGACACATCTTATATGTTTGCATTCAGTGGTGCTAAGAATTGTAAGGGAACACAGGCTTGCTCATATTTAAAACAGTCTGTTTGTTCTACTAGGAAAGGTTTCTGAAGGCTCATACACAGATTTCAGACTGCAAAGCTCTATCTGCACAAAATGAATCCAAAGATGAAATAAAATGGGGAAATTCTGCTACATCTCCTGATGCACTCCCTGCCCTATTTGACTGGCAATGCAGTGGAGGAGAAACTCAGACTCAGGGGAAGATGCCTGCATAGGCCCCAACTCTTATTCTTCTGGCCCTGGTGCTAAGGGAGTGAGTTCAGTTGACTTCTGCCCTCTAGCCTCTGGTTAAGTGGACTCTTTAAAGCAGGGGTGGGCAGCCTATTGCCCTTCAGCTGTTGCTGGATTCAACATTCATCTCCCTGACCATGCTGGCTAGGTTTGATGGGAGTTGTAATCTAACAAGATCTGGAGGACAACAGCTTGCCTATCACTGCCCCAGATGGTTTGAGATCAGGTTATGAGAAGGACTGCTTGACTTGTATGAGGCTGTCTGGACTCCAAAATCAGCCTCTCATTTCTGATCTCCGGCCCATCAATAAGACATACTAGATCAGGCTTCCTCAACCTCGGCCCTCCAGATGTTTTGAGACTACAATTCCCACCATCCCTGACCACTGGTCCTGCTAGCTAGGGATCATGGGAGTTGTAGGCCAAAACATCTGGAGGGCCAAGGTGGAGGAAGTCTGTAGTAGATTGACAGATGTGCTTAGGGCTTTTTCAGCGTTAGCTCATTCTTTGTGCAATGCCCTCCCCTAGAAAGTACATTGGACCTATTGCTCCCGATTTTTACAGTAACTCTTAATATTTTTTTTATTTCAGTATGCTGTTTTATTAATTGCTGTGTCTCGGTGGAAGATTTGCGGCACATTTTAAGGAGTCTCATGTGGATTTCACTTGATAGGGTTCATATTGTTATGTGTCGTGAGGATGCTGTTGCCATCTATGTTGTTCCTGTCTCTCTGCTAGCTCAAATCAAAACACGGGTGAGCTGGAGGTGACAGGATGGGACAGGAGCAGCTGTGTAGCATTACCCAGATGCTCACAGCAGCTGCATAAAAGGCAGGATGTTGGAATGCGAGAGAGAGGTCCCAGAGAGATAGATAGATGGAACAGACAGATATTTGATGGCTTTACAGACCATGGATGGGCTACAGAGCAAGGAAAGGGAAACTAGGAGAGAGAAAATTGGATTATAAGGAGAAATAAAGGTACAGGGAGACATAAGGAAACAAGCCCAAGTTAGTAAAGTCCAGCGGCAAGCAAGGAGAGAGAAAGGGAAAAGTTCAAGGGTGGGGAAAGGAAATCTCTACAAGAGAGAACATGAGGGGCTACAGGTAGGTGGAGCTAAACTATGGCAAACATGGTAGCTTACAGATCCACCAATTGGTGAAGGTCCTACTTGGTGGTCTTTTCCCAGGAGAAGAAGGGACTTATAAACACAAAATAAAAATAAAATAAAATTACTTCAATGGAAACTAGGAATTCATGGCTAATATTCATTCAATGTTAATGGAACTTCCCACAGTCTGGATGCAACTTTGGGGTTATTAAGGAAATCAGAGTTCAGTTTATAGGTAAAAAAACACACAAAAACCCGATTTATCAAATCAATGAAATAGAATTTGAACACAATTTTTTAGAGGTGGAAAAAGTTCAAAGAAGGAAGAATATACCTTGGTAGCTTGAAATTCTACCTGGTCTCTTGGCAGGAGGCTCTAGTTATTAGATAAGAACATACAAAGAGCCTAGCTAGATCACACCATTTAGGCCAGCATCCTGTTCTCACAGTGGCCAACCAGGTTCCTCTGGGAAACTAGTAAGCAAGATCTGAGCACACCAACACTTTCCCCACTTGTGTTTCCCAGAAACTGTTATTCTGAGGCCCTCTGCCTCCAACAGAGGAGGGAGAACACACCCACTGTGGCTAATAACCACTGATAACCTTTGCCCTCACATGAGTTATGGGAAGTTTTATACTTCAGATTCCACATGGAAAAGTCAAGTGCACTTTCCCGTGTGTATGCGGAACAGTAAGCTTCATTTCATAATGGAGCTTCAAGAATAAAACTTCCTTAACCAAGATGAAACTGCGATTTCTTCATCGCGACTTCTTAATGTGTTTGTGTGCTTGTTCAGAAGAAATATTTGGCTCCCCAAGAGGCAATTTTTGGCCTGAATATTGAAATGGGTGAACATTTCACGCAGCTCTAGTAGAGTTGTACCACTCTCTGGATTGCAGCCAAGAGCTGCTTTTGAAATACAAATACCTTGGCTATTATTGAATAGCTGCCAGAAGCTTTTGGCTCCCCCTCCCCTTTTCTTTCCCTGTCTGGAAATGTTACTTTCAGCTAGACTAGAAATATTTTTTTTTAGTCCTTAAAGTAGATAGCCTATCATTTTTTCTGACAGTGAAGGGTCAGCCAGCAAGGGCAAGGGAACCAGGATCTGACATGTGGATCCATACATTAAACAAGATCATTTATTTCCTGCTTCCCATCTGAAGTTTGTTCCAAGTCTTTGGGGGACATGATTCTTTCTCTGCAGAAGGTTTTAGGAAACGCCACCAACCCAAAAGAGTCCCAATTCTTATTCTGCAACCCATAACTTCTCTGTCCTCAAATAGGTGTTCTAAACCCAAGAATGGGGAAAATTCAGGCTAGGGGCCAAATGAAGGCCTCCGTCTCTCTGTCTGGCCCTCAGGACTCTCCCCGGTCACTAGTCATTCTCCACACCTTCCTCCAGTTCTTTTGCTAGATGAGAACATCTTCTTGAGCTATAATACTGTCTTCCTTTTGCTTGCCAAAATATAGCATACCCTCCAAAGAAACTAGGGACATCTGTTCTTATCCAAAGAAACTAGGGACATCTGTTGTTGTTGTTATACCCCACTCATCTGACTGAGTTGCCCCAGCCACTCTCGGTGGCTCCCAACATATATAAAAGCATAATAAAATGCAAACATTAAAACTTCCTTATACAGGGCTGCCTTCAAATGGCTCAGTGGTTGCATAACTCCATACCCTCCAACATTTCTCTGATGACAATAGGGACGTCCTAAAGAAAAGCAGAACATTCCAGGATCAAATCAGAAACTGGGATGTCTTCTGTAAATCCAGGACTGTCCCTGGAAAACAGGGACACTTGGAGGGTCTGAAATACTGTACAAAACTAAGAGTCCCACCCATTGTTCCACCCACCCCTGTTATATGGCCCCCAGAAGTGTGGTGTAGTGGTTAAGAGCGGTAGTCTCGTAATCTGGGGAACCGGGTTCGCGTCTCCGCTCCTCCACATGCAGCTGCTGGGTGACCTTGGGCCAGTCACACTTCTTTGAAGTCTCTCAGCCCCACTCACCTCACGGAGTGTTTGTTGGGGGGGGGGGAGGAAGGGAAAGGAGAATGTTAGCCGCTTTGAGACTCCTTTGGGTAGTGATAAAGCGAGATATCAAATCCAAACTCTTCTTCTACTCTTCTTCTTCTCCCCGCAAGGAACTACAGCTCTTGGACTGAAAAAGTTCCTCTACCACGTCTTGTGGCAACACACTCTATAGTTTAACTAAGCAGCTGTGAAGAAGGCTTTCCTTTTATTTGTTCTAAATATCCCATCCTTCAGTTTCATTGGCTGGCCCCAAATTCTCTGTCCACTTTCTCTGCACCATACATAATTATATATGTATCCATCATACTCTACCACCCAGCTAAGGCTCTTCTCTTCTGTGTTTGTGTGTCATATGCTGCCAAGGGGCTCTTACCCATGTGGAAGGAGTCTATACCTGCTGGTATCCCTTAGGAGGTGTATTTTTTAAGCTTTCTGGAGAGAGGTGCGCCAGTAATTCAAGGAAGGTGTTGTTTCAGGAAATGGAGAGCTGTGACCACCTCAAATTGCTGCTGCTCTAAGTGAGCTGGGGGACTTGCCTATTTAAGCACACACAAACCCCAATTTCAAATAATTGCCTCATCACTAATCATGATGTCTCTATCCCCTGACCAGAGACTGAGAGTAGGGGAATGAGAGACTTTGACAACTTACCTGGATATATTATTCAGAGGACATTGAATATGTAATCAGCAAGGGACGTCATCTTCTCATTTTTGGCAGGCTTGGATGAAATTTCTGATTGGGAAATGCCACAAAGAATCTGTTTGATAAGGAAAAAATAATTCCCATGCATTGGCAAAGGGGTTAAGCAAAGTCACGGTGGATCTGATTAAAAATGATTTCACCATGCCTTCTTTTCATTTATTTTTATAAAAAAGATGATACTGCTGTATGCTTCTGTCTTCCTGGAAAGATAATATCCAGAGGCTTTTAATTCAAAGTAGAATGTCAGACAGAAGTCATTTTAATTGAACCAGGTTAAAGGGATCCAAAACATTCCGATTAGCTCAGAGTTCTGCCTTTCTTTCTTTCTTTCTTTTTTTTAAAAAAATATTTTATTATAATTCAGCAAATGGTATTTCAATCAGGACTTCAACTAATTGTCTGGGGGGGAACTATCTGATCCAAAAGTAAAGAATCTAAATTTAAAAAATCATCTCACTGGCCCAATCTTCCTGATCTTTTAGAAGAGTTTTTTTATTTATTAAAAAATACATTTTATATACCCATTCTTAGAAATGTCAAATATTGCTGAGTAAAAATCTGAAATAAATAAAATAATAACCTCTGGGGAGGATTCAGAATAGAACAAAGACAATAGTTTCCCTGCTCTCTGATGAGTCTCTGCGCTACACAGGAAGGGAGAGAGCTGACCAGTCTGCTTTCCCCTCTCTGACATCTTGAGTCACAAGGAGAGGATTTCTACTCTCCATTCCTGGGTACCAGCCTTCCAGGTTTTCAGCTGCTCCTGCTCCTTTCTCCTTCTTTTCTGTCTGGGGCTGCCCATGACACCCGGGGCAGGTTACAAAAATAATATAATTATGAAAACAAGTAAAAAACCCCAGTAATTCTGAACCAAAGCAGCAAGCATAGAAGAGGTGGGTTCACCCCAAAACAGGGGTCAGCAACCTTTTTCAGCCGTGGGCCGGTCCACCGTCCCTCAGACCATGTGGTGGGCCGGACTATATTTTGAAAAAAACAACAATGAACGAATTCCTATGCCCCACAAATAACCCAGAGATGCATTTTAAATAAAAGGACACATTATACTCATGTAAAAACACGCTGATTCCTGGACCGTCTGCAGGCTGGATTGAGAAGGTGTTTGGGCCGCGTCCGGCCCCCGGGCCTTAGGTTGCCTACCCCTGCCCCCAAACATCTCAACCGTTGAAGGCCAGGGGTAAGTGATGTGTCTTCAGCATATGGGGAGGGGGAAGAGCTATATCTTATTGGTGTTCAGGGACACATTCTAGTCAAGTACAGTTATACCTTGAGTTGAATGTGCTTCGGGTTGAGCGCGTTCGAGTTGCGCTCTGCGGCAACCCAGAAGTAATGGAGCACGTTATTTCCAGGTTTTGCCGCTCGGGCATGCGCAGATGCTCAAAATGACATCATGCGCATGCACGGAAGCGACGAAATGCGACCCGCGCAGACGTGCCGTCACATCTTGCGTTCCGTTTGGGGTGCGAACGGGGCTCCGGAACGGATCCCGTTCGCATCCCGAGGTACCACTGTAAAAACAACAAAGAAGGATGCGAGACAGAGCTGGAGAGTACTGTGGTTTGGGAGACTCTAGAGGGCTGCTTTTGGCCCCTGGGCCTGAATTCTCACCCTGTCCCCATCTTTATAGCTATTCATTCCTGGCTATGAGCACCCTTTGGGGATAAAGAAGAGTAAGGGCAGGTATATAGACTTGGAGTACTTGAAAGCAAAAAAGGCGAGCATCCATCTTAGTCTTCACCATTCTTGTTTCCTTGAGCTATCAAAATGCTTGATACAGTGAAGGAGTTGTCTCGACAAAAGGCGCCGCCGACACAATATTAAATCTTCTGCTTCCTGTCCCATTGTTTTGTATTTGGAGGAACCGGGCTCCCCTTAATCCCTTCATCTGTGATGATTGAAAGCTAATAGATAGCTCTGGTTACTTAATGTATGATTATATAAGAAGCACTGCCGGAATTGCCTGGAGATAATAATAGGAAAGAGGCAAAACACTCTGGATTTGCTAAGCAAAAGGGCCCATTTGATGTACAGCGCAATGTTTCAGATGTTAATTGCTTTGAAAGGCAGGTGTGGAACAACTGCTGCAGAGATAGCCAAAATTCTGTTCAATGGAATCATAACACTTTACTACGTGTTCTAGAAAGAAAATGGAAGTCTTTAATGTGTCTAAAAAGGGGGCCTTCACTGCACTAAAGGAGTTCTATCCTTTGAGACAGATCCTTGGTTTCTCTTTCTCTGTCAGCTGTGCAGCCTCCTTTCTCCCAAAATAGGCCATTAACACACACAAAAAAAGGCCCTCAATGTCTTTACACCATCACGTCTGCTTCCAGAAAATGTGATGATGGCAACCAACTTGGATGGTTTTAAAGGGGCTTAGACAAATTCATGGAAGGTAAGGCTGTCTATAACTGCTAGCCATGATGATGATGATATATTCTGCTTTCAGGATCAAAGGCAATTAGGGATGGGGAGAAATTCGATTCAGTTAACATTTAAAAGCAAACTAATTTACACTTTCTGAAATAATGTGTGAACCAAAACACAACCACCCTTCGAGATTCATGCTCATCTGAAAGTTTCAGTGCCCTTCTCCAACCAAAGAATGTGTACAAAAAGGCATATAAGTGTGCACATTGAATGCATACATTGTCAAAATTAACATAGGAAATGCATTCTGTTAGGGAAAATTGCTTGGCAAAAATGTGTACTGCAATGCAGTCTATGTGGGGCTACCCTTGGACCTTGTTCAGATGGTTCAGAAGGCAGCAGCCAGATTGCTGATGGGGGCATCTGACAAAGAACATGTAGCACCATTGTTAAAACAGATGTCCTGGCTGCCCATCTACTGCTGAGCCAAGTTCAAGGTCCCTGCATTAATTTTCAAAACCTTGAATGACTTAGGTCCTGAGTACCTCGGGGATCCTTATATTCCAGCTTGATTGCTGAGATCATCTGCAGGAACGCCACTGGTCATTTCCTGAGTTGGTGAGTCTCATTTGACAAAAACAAGAAGCTGAGTGAAATATACTCAGAGTTGAGAGTGGATTTCATGCTCTTTATTCTGCTCATAGTGGTGGAGGAGGAATGGAAGTTCCCCCACAATATTTGCTTTATATACATTATTTACACAATGGGCTGCACGTGATTGGCTAATTCCGGGATTCTCCTGTAGGCCAATCAGGTTGTGGATTCACTTCCACCTGGAGCGGGATTGGGTGGCTCCTGTGCATACTGCTGCATTGTTCTAGGACCAATCAGACTACTGCATTCTGAAACCTATTGTTCTAGGACCAATCAGACTGCTGCATTTTGGATCCCATTCAACTCAGTACATAACACTGAGCTTCTAGTGTCTTTAGCCCACTAATGAATTGAGAAGGAATTCTATTAGGCAGGGAACCTCCTCTACAGAGCGGCTGTGGGAGTGCAACCAGGAGTACCTAACTGAGGAAATAAAACTTATGAACAGATGGGATTGATGATGACAAAGAGCATCCATGCTTGTGAGAGTAAGAGGCTCACTAGGTTGTCTCTAAAAGCACCCTGCATTCTGATGATCCTTGAAATTGGCAGGAGGCCAGGTTGGGTATAACAGCAGCTGGCCAGGGGTTCAGACTGTAGCCTTTAACAGTGAAAAATGTACCAATAGTGGGTTTTCTTGTCATTTTGAGATTATTTCCGTCCTTGTATGGAATCAAATGTTTGTTTTTTAATTCCAAGGTCTGCCGGTGATTGGTGACTGGAACAGAACATTGTCCTTGTAACCTGTGTTTCTCTGTCTCAGTTTCTTCATATCTACCAAACTGTGCATAATGATTCCATTGTCTCAGATTGAAGCAGCCATGGCGATTACTTGGAGACAGATAAAATCACTACCTTCTTTGTTCAACAGACGTTCTTAATAGAGCCCATCCTCTTCGGAAACAGCCTGTATTTCAGCAGGCTCCTTATAAAAAAAACAAAAACAAACCAGATTTAAAAGAGATAATTAATGAAATGCACCTACACAGGGAGTAGGCTTAATTCACTGATCAATACCCACTGAAAAATCAAGTAAAATGGATAATTGTGGATTTTTTGGGGTTGGTGGGTATTTAGTGAGATTTCTTTAATAACAAGAAGGACCATGACTCCCTAACCCTAACTGGCTTTTAAAAAATCTCTAGATTTTAAATCTAAAAAATAAAGAATTCATTTCACACCTATTGCAAACAGCACCAGACAGTGTGAAATAGGCAAAAATGAGGAGTCAGGGGCTCTCCACAAAATTCATCCTCATACCTCAATAGAACAACTAGCAAGGTCCACAGTGTAAACCGTGGGAGGGTGGATGCTTAATGAAGAAGTGGAAAGAGTGTGGCAGGGAGCCCTTTAAATAGCATGATAACTGTCTCTTCCCACATTGGACAAATCTGTCCCACATGCCACAGCATGCTCCACCCCAGACTAAACCATTTCTCCTCTTTCTGTAGGGGTGGAGGGTATGGCAAATCTGCTCCCCCCCAAAAAGAGGGTAAGTGGCATTTATTTAGGCAGGCATGCCATTTATATTTCTGTTGGATTGCAAGGAACTGGGGAGCAAGGGAAACGATGAATTTAACACTTCATGCCTTCATTCTTTCATGTTTTCATTTAGCAAGTTTGTATGAAAAATTATTGCATGGAAAATGATTGCAATTGTTTTGTCTTCTGCTGGATTTTATATTACATATGATTTTAGTGCTTTTTGTCATTTACTTTTGTCTGTATGCAAATTTCTCCCTCTCTTGTTACATTTTACAAATTTTAATAAAAATAGATTTTTTAAAAATAAAAAAATCAAGTAGCATTGATATAAAAACTGGGAAACAGAGTAACAAGCAGGCTGCTGATCCAAAGCTGTGAATATACATGCACACATATTTTTGATTAAATAATTTACTCTTAATGACAACACTTGAGTTCTGTGCCTGTGTGGGACTAGATTTCTGAAATGTGCAATAATAGCTCAGCTTGTTTTCCTTTCCTATTTCTCCTAAACAGCAGAAGACTTTCTTTGCAACTGAAAATTACTCATAATTTGACAAAATTACTGTATTTAAAGATACTTTGTGACAACACTGAAATCTACTATTGCTTTCCTATTTAAATAAGTTCATGCAAGTGATGGTTGCTAGAACTGTGACCTGGTATATGGACTCTCTACAAGGTCCCTGAGAGTCCACCTATGGCTCTCTGGGAAAATCGATGCATTTTGCTGAAGGAGCTCTGGTGTTTAATTGGAATATTTCACTTCTCAGTGTTGATATAAATTGGTGGAAAGTAAGGTAAAGGACCACTGGACGGTTAAGTCCAGTCAAAGGTGACTATGGGGTTGCGGCGCTCATCTCGCTTTCAGGCTGAGGGAGCCGGTGTTTGTCCACAGGCAGTTTTCCAGGTCATGTGGCCAGCATGACTAAACCGCTACTGACACACGGAGGACCGTGGCGACTGCCAGAGTGCACGGAAATGCCTTTTACCTAGTTTAGCTAGTGGAAAGTACTAGCTGCAGAAGATGGACACATTGGCTATGTTGAGGTGTAATGTTAAACCAGAAAATATGGTGCCCTCCATATGTCAGTGCACTCCGACTCCCATCATCTCTGACCATTGGCCTTGCTAGCTTGGACTGATGGGAACTGGAGCCTGCAACCTCTGGAACACATTGTGCTGGCTACCCCTGTCAATGGGCCCAGATTTCCCCAGGCATGTGAGTTTCCTTTTTTTCTTTGACATGACCATGAGGAAGATGATGGAAGCTTCTGCTTCTCTTTTGAATTAATCACAATTTCACATGTCACCCAAACACTAAACTGTGGTCCATCTTGACTATGATGAATGAAAGCAAGTCAACTTTTTAAACCACAGTTTGATGCTGGCCGGTTTCCATAGTTAAAATTAACCACAGTTTGTCAAGGTCTGGATGATCTGACAAACTGTGGTTAACCTAAAATGGAGCCTGGGGAGAGGCTAAGCCTGTGCTTATGCTGGCCAGATATAACCCATGAGTCCTTTAGATTTGGCCAATGGCCTCTCCTCAGCCTCCTCACATGGCAAGAAGGCTTTGAAAAAAGTTTCTATTTGTGTGAATGGCACATCCGCCACATTGCTGTATTGTGGGAGTGCTGAAAACAGACAGAATAAATCCACCATGATCCTCCCTCCTATAACCTGGTAGGTGACAGCTGAGGAAGGATCATGGTGGATTTATTCTCTCAGCTTAGTTCCATTGCAGTGAGGGCTAGAAACTTACCAACATGTAAACAGGAAAGATGGGATTCTCAGTTGCCTGACAGTGATCAGGGCCAAAGGTTAGAATTTGCTGTGATTGTGAAACTATTGCTACCACGCCATGAATTTTATGTTCAAGCAGCTGACAGAGCTATAAACTTGTAGATGCCCTGACAGTCACCCATGTCTTCATGAGAACACATTACTAAAGTTGTAATGCAAGTTTCAGACCACTAATAGGAATTGGCTAAGGAATGGGTCCGGGGTGCGGACATTAGACACGCAAGCCTTTGAAGAGAGTGGGGCATTTTATTGTTTTAAATCTTTGCACCAGCAGCAAAGAATTTCTGCTGGGAAATTTCCATACTGAAAATCAATTATCCAAAGGTCACCCTTCATTTGTTTTTGTTTTATACATACAATGATTAAAAGACAGAAAACACAATTAGATCAATTTTAAAGCAGCCTTAAAGCTTTTCAACTGTGTTGGAACTGAACATGTTTTCTTTTCTTTTCCTTTTCCTTAAAAATAAAATCAATGAAGAAAGTCAAGCTTTGGAGGAATGCCAAGGAAAAATAATCCTGTCAGGAGGAAACCTAAATACAGTCATGTATTTTTTAAAACACACAACTTCGTTTCCCTCCCCAAAAAGACATTCTTATACCACTTCAACAGTCATGGCTTCCTGCCAAGAATCTTGGGAACTGTAGTTTTTTTTTTGAGTGCTGGGAGTCATGATCGAAGAACAATCCTTGCTGAAGCAGAACCAGCATGGTTTCTGCAAGGGTGAGTCCTGTCTCACTAACATTAGAGTTTTTTGAGAGTGTCAGCAGGCATATGGATAGAGATGACCCAGTTGATATCATGCACTTGGACTTTCAAAAAGCTTTCAACCAAGTACCCGAGAAAGCTTAGCAGTCCTGGAGTAACAGATCCTCTTGTGAAACAGATGTGGCAAGTAGGAATAAATGGGCAGATTGAAAATTCCTTCCCCATTGAGCTGCATTGAGGGTACAAAGGGTTAGGCGCCTAGGCTACTATGAGGACAGAATGCTGGATGAGATAGCCATTGGCTTCAGTCAGGAGGCTCTTTTTACATTCTTATCAGGGAAGAGTACAGTAGCAAATGGAGGTAACAAGCATAGATGATGCAAAAATATGTATTTAAAAGCTGCAGGAGATAGCTATGTAACTGCATGTAACAAGTTGTTACACCATTGTTTTAAAAGTTTCCTGGTCCCTGCCCCCCCCCCCCCAATCTATTTTTGTGAATTATAATTTCAAAGGTACATCAAGTCTTGGCACTCCTGTAGAAAAAGCCATGCGTTTCCCAGTAAACCTGACATTTCCTGTTACGTTTAAGAGTCTTCATGGTGCTGCTCAGAATATGAAAGGAAAAAAATAATTCTCATTCAAACACAATCCTTTTGATAACACTTTTATCTCAACATGAGGAATGATTAGAAACACAGTACTGACATAATTATGAAAAAAATGGTTTTTTTTTTAACATTGCACAAAGGCTTTCTTTTCAGTTATTAATTTCCTATTCCTGGGTAGTTAACCTTTCTTTTTTCTTTCTTTTTTTCTGTGTAAGATGGCAAGTGGCAATAATTCAGCGGCATCGTCCACCTAGATAAGCTTTGTGGCTGAACCCCAATTAGCAAGCCACCTTTTAAATCTGCATACATCTGTCTTTTCCTGCAAGACCTATACAACCTGCACACTAAGGGGCAAGACCCACACTTTGTTCTCATCAGAGCTTCAGGGCTAAGGATCAGCACCTGGTATCAGTGGTGAGTTGCTAGGTCTCCATTAGTCAACAGCCAGAGGACCCTCTTAATTTCACCTCTCCCAACTCAGCATTGCAGGTGCTAGGTGGCTAGACCTAGCAAATCCACTCCACTTCCCAGTGGGGAGGAGTTGCGGTGGACCACATGGCCACCCACTCCCCTCTGGGGGCAGGGAACGAAGTCTTGCATCACCCGGAGGTTCCTGGCCATGTCATTGTCCAGCCAGCAAATCCACTGGCTGGGGAGGTGTGGCCGGGCCCCATTTAAACTGAGGCGCGAGTCGGAAAGCTTACTCTTGGCTCGCTTCCTCAATCTACCTCCCTCCTTCCCTAATTTTCAGGTTTCGGCATTGGCCTTGCTATGGACCTCAGTTGGTCACCATTGAGGGGCCTGGTAGGAATTTCCCCACTTGGCAAATTGGCACAGGCCATTTGGCATACCTCGTAGCAATCGTCACAACTTTGTAAGGTTTGGCGGTTAGGTATTGGTTGATCTTATGTTGGGGGAGGTGTGGCCATCACCTGCCCCTCCAAACTTAAGGGTATTCCGTTAAAGAAATCCGGGGGTGTGGATCTTGTCCGAAGCCCGGGGCCATGCCACGACTCCGTCGGGAACCCTGGGGGAGGTCGAGTTGGTTTGCATTAATGGGGCTCCCCCTACTGGTGGTTGACCCTTACTGGACTTCCTGCGTGACGGGCAGGAGTCAGATATAGTCGGGTCAATTCCAATGCCTAAGCCAATACTGCTCACATTCTGTAACCAATAAAGTTGTGGCCTAAATTTGCCCAGTACAGTGGTACCTCTGGTTACATACTTAATTCGTTCTGGAGGTCCGTTCTTAACCAGAAACTGTTCTTAACCTGAAGCAGCACTTTAGCTAATGGGGCCTCCTGCTGCTGCCGCACCGCTGTTGTGCAATTTCTGTTTTCTTTTTTTTATATATATAATATTTTATTAAGATTTTCACATAAAAAGAAAGAAAGAAAAAAAATACAAACAGAAAAAGAAAAACAAGTAAAAACAATTCCATTTTCGTAGTATTTCTTACATTAGCTTGTTTCCCAGACTTCCCCACACCTCCCCTCTCTGTATTCCAATTCAAATATTTAATCAGCAAATCCCTTCCCTCTGTCTTATCTTTATCTTTATCTTTATCTTAGTGTATTATACCTTTAATTATTCATCTTTTTAACCTTCAAATTTTCCGTACTCCTTCACCACATTGTTACTAATAACCCTTTAACCTCCATCCAACGTCATTCTAACATTCATTAATTTTATAATATTTCTGTAAATAGTCTTTAAATTTCTTCCAATCTTCCTCCACCGTCTCTTCTCCCTGGTCTCTGATTCTGCCAGTCATTTTTGCCAGTTCCATGTAGTCCATCACCTTCATCTGCCATTCTTCCAGAGTCGGTAGTTCTTGTGTCTTCCAATACTTTGCGATGGGTATTCTTGCTGCTGTTGTAGCATACATAAAGAAAGTTCTGTCCTTCTTTAACACCAATTGGCCGACCATGCCCAGGAGAAAGGCCTCTGGTTTCTTCGGGAAGGTATATTTAAACACCTTTTTCATTTCATTATAGATCATTTCCCAGAAGGTCTTAATCCTTGGGCACGTCCACCAAAGGTGAAAGAATGCCTTCCGTTTCTTTACATTTCCAACATTTATTATCGGGCAAATGATAGATTTTTGCAAGCTTGACTGGTGTCATGTACCACCTGTATATCATTTTCATAATATTCTCTCTTAAGGCATTACATGCCGTGAATTTCATGCAATTTCTGTTTTCATCCTGAAGCAAAGTTCTTAACCTGAAGTACTATTTCTGGGTTAGCGGAGTCTGTAACCTGAAGCCTATGTAACCCGAGGTACCACTGTAACATTAACCTAATATCCATCTCCTTGTGTCTTCTTCATCAACGAAGGAGTGGTTTGGGGGTCTCGACACACAACTTCCATTATCCTGGCCATTGGCCTTGCTTGCTAGGGCTGTGGGTTGTTGGTGTTCAGCAACACCTGGAAGGTTGCACCTGTTCTGCAGTGTCTGGCGATGGGAAGCGCCTCATGGAGATCCTACATAGTGATGGTTGTTACGTATGTTCTTGAGTGTTCCCTGCTCTAAGCGAAAAAGGTCTGATTTATATACACTTCAACCAGCCCCTGTCGACACCCATCTTGTGCCTGACTGGATGTTTTGTGTCAGGGCAGCACATCACAATGCAGGCTTCAGAAGCCTGGCCTGCCTTGTTATATGGACTCAAGCTAAGAGCAGGGGGTGCTTAGGAATGTGCATAACAATAGTGTTCTTTGATCTGGCCAAGTCTTCCTAGGAAATTTATCCCTTGGATTTAGCCTGCTTCTAACACAGTTAATGTTTACTGCTCATTAGAGCTTGTTACACAAAGGAGATTACAATGCGATGTTTTTCCCAGTTCAGCTTCTGAGTGTACCTAAGTTACTGGCATCTGTCAAGTCTGCGTGGAACCAAGTCACTTATGTAGGACAATATAAATATTCATGTTATCATACAGACAAGCACACACATAACCTCACCCCCCCCATGTTGCTCTGTATATTTCTATTATAGGTGTTTGTATTTTAAAGGGCTTGTTCTAACTGTAAAAAAAACTAACAGGCAAACCATTATCATGTTTCTGTTCTCCTGAGTGCCCCAGGAGCAAAATACACGCTTGAGGGACCTGGAGAAAATTCCCATCAACTTGGTCATAGCTTGAGCAGTTTTGTGGATTGTTTGCTGGATCTGTAGTAGAAGGATCTTCCTTGAAATATCAACATTAGGATCCATTCTCATGGTAAATCTTCCAGCAAAATTATTATAACTTATTGAATTTATATACTCCTCTATACCCGGAGGTCTCAGGGCGGTTCACAGGACAACAAAAATTAAGGCACACTGGAAACAGTTTCTACAATGTCCACGTTGTTTACATTGATATCTCGCCTTTTCTCAAGGAGCTCAAGATGGCGTACATGTTTCTCCCCCACTTTATGTTGTCCTCACAGCAACCTTTTGAGGTGGCTTAGGCTCAGAGCAGGTGACTAACCCATAGTCACCAGTAAGCTACATGGCTGAGTAGGGGAATATTGGGCTCTCTGTCCCCATGTTTTGTTTTGTTTTATGAATGAGATAAGGGGGACGAAACACTCTGCTACTGGACTGGTAATGCAGTTGGGATGAACATCCATTCTGCTCATTTTTCTTCTTCTAAAGATAACCTCAATGGTCATTCATCCCCATAATGTAACCCTCCTGCCCTTCCCCCATACTGTTACATTTCTAAATTGGCTTGCCTCGTTACAAGGATCTATCATATTACAAGCAATTAAGCCCTTGATAATAAATTGTTTGTCAGTCTGCAGATGATGTACTGTAAGTGATTGCTCCTGCAGGTATTAATCAGCTGGTGCAATTGCCGGCAATATAGATCTACTCCAGGCTGATTGAATTTCTTTCCAGAAGGTGCAATGAAGCAAAAGGAACTTTTCTTTCTTTCTTTTTTAAAACACACTCAACACACCTAAATGTTAAAAGGAAACATTTTCTTTGAGATCTACCAGTTTGAAACTGGCCCATTCCCATGACTGCATCCCTGGCTCAGGACAGTTAAAAACAGTCTCTTAGACCCTGATGAAGTTTAATCAAAGGCAGGGGGAAGTGGCAAGTGGGAGCTTTCCACGGTCTTAAAAAAAAATAAATTAATTAATTTGTCATAGGAACTTCCGTAGTTTTAATCTAGCAAGGAGTTTAGGGCAAAAGGACTGCCAAACATATTTGTTTATTTTATACTGGCTGGGTCCCAAGAGGGAGCTGCTAGAAGAACATAAGAAGAACTTGCAGGATCAGGCCAGTGGCCCATCTAAGTCCATAATCCCATTTTTACAGTGCCTAAGCAGATTTTCCCAGTAGTGATGTATGGAAGTGAGAGCTGGACCATAAAGAAGGCTGATCGCCAAAGAATTGATGCTTTTGAATTATGGTGCTGGAGGAGACTCTTGAGAGTCCCGTGGACTGCAAGAAGATCAAACCTATCCATTCTTAAGGAAATCGGCCCTGAGTGCTCACTGGAAGGACAGATCCTGAAGCTGAGGCTCCGATACTTTGGCCACCTCATGAGAAGAGAAGACTCCCTGGAAAACACCCCAATGTTGGGAAAGATGGAGGGCACAAGGAGAAGGGGATGACAGAGGACGAGATGGTTGGACAGTGTTCTTGAAGCTACCAGCATGAGTTTGACCAAACTGCGGGAGGCAGTGGAAGACAGGAGTGCCTGACGTGCTCTGGTCCACGGGGTCATGAAGAGTCGGACATGACTAAACAACTAAACAACAACAGAGCAGATGCCCACCACCACAAATCTCATACACTCCTGCATGTTGTGGATCACAAGAGAGACTCTCCAGCAAACTGTAACATCCGGTCCTATCCTCACAGTAATGAGCACTACCCTGAGCTCCCCTTTACTCCTTGTAGAAGATTCTTAAGAACATCAGAAGAGCTTCGCTGGCCCATCTAGTCCAGTGTCCTGTTCTCAAAGTAGGCAGCCAGATACCTATGGGAAGCCTGTAACAAGGACCTGAGTGCAACATACCTTGGGATGGGGCTTATTCCAGTCACATTGTCAACTCCAGGCAGTGACACCCCCTGTATATATGATGGTCTCAGGTAGGCATCTGTAGTAGACCCTGCCAACCTGCTGGGATCACAGGAGCTGCCTGAGGGCTGGCGAATGGTGATAGGAGGCCTAATTTCAGCATTTCTTCTAGCTGGTCTGGTTTGAGAAATGAGAATGCAACAGAATTCTTCTTGTATGTTGGAACTGAGGCAAGCTGTACACTTGACACCACTTGCCCAGATCTCATACAAAGACTTTCATTAGAGTGGCATGCCCATGCTGCTCCTTCCACACTCAAATTACAGTGATTCTGAATGAAGTGTGAGATAATGGCTATTGTAAAAAAAAGAAAGAAAGAAAGAAAAAAGGGAAAGGGAAAAAGGAGCCCAGAATATTATTTAAAATGGAGACCTTTGGCATCAGTTCACCCTGGGAGATACGTCCCATCTTGATAGGTTACCTTTTCATGTTTTAAAAAGCCTGGTGAAGAAATCCTCAAAGTCTTCAAAGGGAAAGAAAACCCTTCCAGGCTGAAAGTAACCAATCCAGGGCGAAAGTGAATGCAGTCTTCCTTTCCTTTAGATTCCCACCTGCCACTCCGACTGTTGTGCTCATGTGAATTCACCCAGAAGGAAGCAATTATCCATGTGTGCCATTTAATTCACTTAAAAGGCATGTAAATTAAGGGGAAGGGCCGTAGCTCAGGGGCAGAGCATCTGCTATGCAGATAGAAGGTCCCAGGTCCATTCATTGGCATCTCCTGGTAGGAGTTGGAATACCCCCAATCAGAAGCCTTGGAAAGACTAGCCAGTCAGTGTAGACAGTATGGAATTAGATCAACTAAGGGTTCGACTCTGTGTAAAGTAGCTCCCTGTGTTCCTGAATTATTGCACTTTTATTTTTCCAACAGTTTGTAACATTTTGTACAAAGACGTTTCTGTACATTTATAGAATAAAATGTTAGGTGAGACCAGAACGCAATGGCAAAACATATACAGTGGACGCTCGGGTTGCGAACATGATCCGATCGCACCCCGCAGCGTTCGCAACCCTCACCGCCGCATCTGCGCACGCGCGGATCGCAATTTGGCACTTCTGCACATGCACAAAGCGCAAATTAGCGGTTTTGCGCATGCGCAAGCGCCAAAACCTGGAAACAACCCGTTCTGGTACTTCCGGGTTTGGCGCAGTGTGCAACCTGAAAACACACAACCTGAAGCGTCTGTAACCTGAGGAATGACTGTACTTTGCACACAGAAGGTCACAAATTATCCTGCTCCACTTCCATGGAGGAGCCTACAGCAAAAGGCTGTTTCAGCACCATGGAGAGCTCCAAGTACACAAGTTGCCCCAAGAAGGATTGGATGTGAACAGAGAACTTTAAAGCCTTCGCCTCCAGGCCCCTTCTCCTAAATGGTGCCCCCTTCTGGAGAAGCATAGCCTCTTAAAAGGTAAGCCCTCTGGCCTAAAGCTGGGCACTTCTCCTGCTGTCTGACTTGGTACACTTCCTTTTCTTTTGAACTTGCAATTAGTAACCCAGACCCAGGGAAAGGTGTCCACAAAGTCCTGGCTCCAGTTCTTCAGGCCTGGTGTTGTGGGATTTGGCTTGGGAGGCTCCTGCCTACCAGTCCTCAGTTCAATAGTCCCTGGATCACCAGCATCAAGTTCAGAGTCAAGAAGTCTAGCTCCTTAGCTGGTGACTCTAGTCTCTGGCCAGATGTTCTTGTTACAACTAGACCCCGGGAGCATCTCACAGATTCAGTCCCTAATATCTCAGTTTACCATTTTAGGAGATGAGGCAGGGTAGGGTGAGCTGCTATCCACCAGAGTGGACAATTCAGGGCTATCATCCCTTGTTGTTTGAAACTCAAGCTCCCTACCTTACCTGATTATGGGATCCAACCAATGATGCTCACAAATTTTGTGTTTTTGTAATACAACTGCTGTTGGAAGAAGAAGGGAAGTGGGAGGTGCAGAGGCTTGTTATTTTTGTATTGTTATTGTTTTCTTTATAACAATTTTTTAAATAGAAACAAAACCCACGATGAGGTACAGCTAATGGTTTTTTGAAGTTTGCAATGATGTATCTCCAAGTGCATCTGTGATGCTCTGTAATGCAATGCCTTCTTATGTTTAATAATCATTTTACTGGCTTTTTCTGTTTGATTTTAAATGCCCTTTCCTTTACCAAGAGGGGGAAAAAAAAGAATATTATTCAATAACCAAGGCTGCTGTGGTGCTTGTGATGTGATCTGAATAGTCTTTTCATTACGGGATGTATCAGAAATGTCCTCAGATAATGGATAACAAGAAAAGCAATTAAGGCTTTACCCCCAAGTAATATTAAAGGGCTCGGAATAATAACAGGGGATGCATAAATGCATGTTTTTATCTTGTACGTTGTTCTAAATTAATTCTCTGGGAACTGCGGGAGGCATTATTTGGGCAGAAACTCTAGCTACACTTGAGGACAAGATGTAGAATCCTGTGGACATTGTTTTTCTATTGGCTAGGACTGGACCAGAGACCTTTAAGTTTGAAGCCCTAGCCAAGAGGAGTATGGAAACCCTGGGATGGCACTAAACCTGGGGCACTGTGGGGGATTACAAAATGGCGGCCAGGCTGCTACTGCTTTCACTAGCAGTAGTGCTGATGGGGACCTTAATGAAAAAAGATGGAAGCCATGCTAGTGCTTCCCAGGGCTGGTGTCTGTGGTGGGCCCCCATTCCCAACACATACACATTCCAATTGAGGACCTAGCTTTGCTTGTGTAGGTGGCCACCACCAACTTCCTTGGCCACCACAACTGCTTGGGCAGCAGTGGCAATCACCCACCCTGTACTGAACCCCTGGAGACACCCTGCAGCGGTGGACTGGTGATGATGCTTTTGAATGGGAACTACGTCAGCTCCCATGCATGGTGGCTGTCTGCCATTTACACAAAATGCAATGCGGGTAGCCACCATGCATGGAAGCTGACTTTTGCTAGTCTTCCAAGTGGCACAGAGATGGTGGTGACTAGATATGCACCTGTGATGCATCAAGGAGGAGGAGAAGAAGAAGAAGAAGAAGAAGAAGAAGAAGAAGAAGAAGAAGAAAAAGAAGAAGAAGAGGAGTTTGGATTTGATATCCCACCTTTCACTCCCCTTCAGGAGTCTCAAAGCGGCTAACATTCTCCTTTCCCTTCCTCCCCCACAACAAACACTCTATGAGGTGAGTGGGGCTGAGAGACTTCAAGGAAGTGTGACTGGCCCAAGGTCACCCAGCAGCTGCATATGGAGGAGCGGAGATGCGAACCCAGTTCCCCAGATTACGAGACTACCGCTCTTAACCACTACACCACACTGGCTCCTTCCAAGCCCCCAGAGTACTTGGCCTGTGCCTATCCTGGCCAAGCAGTGGTCTTTCCTCCCCCATAAAAATTAGATAAATTCCCCTGACCCCCAAAATAAATTTCTCTTTCCACAAACATCATGGAGAATGTTCTTTTTTAAAGCTTTAAAACTTTTTATTAACAATGTTGAAGTCTAAAATATACCCCCAAAGCACATTATACACCTTTAGCATATAATTACTGAGAACACAGGATAGATTCTAGTTCACATATCCTTCCGTTAAGTAAAATGAAAATGACACAGCCCAAAATGGAGAATTTTGAAGGGCCTTTGTCCCAAGTACCAATGAACACGACCTCCAGCACTTGAGGCTCAAGTGCCTACACTAGGCAGAAGATGAAATGAAGAGAAATTTTAATTTAAGGCACCAGAATCTCAAAGCATAATAATAATTGCAAATATTGTTTCAGTTTTTATATGTGTGTGTGTGTGTGTGTGTGTGTGAGAGAGAGAGAGAGAGAGAGAGAGAGAGAGAAAGGCTTGAGAAAAGGATGACTAACTTCTAAAAGAGAAGAACTCAGTGCATTTTGTCTCAAAACAACAAAAGACTTCATCAGTTCATGGCTCTTGGAGAGAATCCTAATTTCTGACATGAAGCACTTCTGACTCATGCTTCGGAACTCGGCAGATCAAGGGAGGAGCATGAAACTGGCAGCCCCCTCCCTCCAGTGGAAAGGTACAGAATGAGAAGAACTAATCATGCCCAAGTGTCATATTCTTTTACAGTTGACTTAAAAAAAGGTAGCGAGAGATGAAGCACAGGCGCGGCAGATCCAAAATTGAACCTGCTTTTGTTTCTGATCTTCCTCTTCGTCAGGGAATGCTACTCTAATGTGAAAACTTTTCATGCAAAAATTCAAGCTCAAGCTAGATAATGAAATACCAGGGAAAGCTCTGGAAACAGGGTGGGGGGTGGGTCTTCTTAATAGCAGTCATCAAATAAAGTTAAGGAAGCAAATCGAAGCAGAGGTGATGGTGCAATGGACGGTCTCCTCTCATTGACACTCAGCTTTCCCATTGGGTTGTGTCCAGTGTTGGTCCTACTCAGAGTAGGCACGGTGAAATTAACAGGTATGAATAACTCAGGTCCATTAATTTCAGTGGGTCTATGCTGAATATAATGTTCATGCCATTGTTTCTATGAATGATATGAATTGGGTCTATGCTGAATATAATGTTCATGCCATTGTTTCTATGAAAGCTCCTTTGGTGGGGGGCGGAAACAGTCAAACAAGGCGAATTGTTTTGTCACTGACACTGACCTTCTTTGGGTGGAAGCTTGAGAGAGAAATGCTACTTTTAGTGCAAGACAGGGAAATTTAAATATTCTAGGTAGTGTCCCATTTTAGAGTAGAGTCATTGAAATTGATGGGCATAAGGCTGCACTCAGACAGCACTTTATTCCACTTTTCACAGTGCTCCCTTACCTGATAATTTAAACATTTTATGTGATCTTTCGTACTATGTAAAAGCTACTTTTGGAAAACAAGCAGAAATTTAATGCTCATTTCCGTGCCCCTTCCTTCCTGCTTCCCTTATTTTCCAAGTTGGTGGCTATCACTGCCTCTGGCTGGAACAGATTCCATTTTTGTGTGTGTGTGGGAAATTCCATCATTCTTTTTGTCTGATGGATTGGTCCAATGGCCCAATTAGCCAAGCATTCTGTTCTCACAGTGTCCAGCCAGATGCCTGCAAGCTGGGCATGAGTGCAACAGAACTTTCCCCTTTTGTAAATTCTAGCAGGTGATATTTAGAGGCATAATGCCCCTGTCAGTGGAGGTAGAACATAGCCATTGTAGGTTTGGGCTTTGTATGTTTATCTCCATGCTTGGCGACATTTCTCTTTCCTTCTCCTTCTCCTTTCCTTTCCTTTCCATTCAGCCAGAGTAAGTGTTCCAAAGAGCTCAAAAAAGTTGCTGTCTCTCTACTTATTTCTGTAAAATTTGAGCCAGTCTTATAAAAGTATTTGCCCTACTACTGCTTCTGAATATTGGCAGGTTCTCCGGTTCCAACGTATCCTTTGCAGTGGGGCTCAGTAGGACAGCCAGGGCACATCACTCAGATATTTGGCATAATATCTCAGGGCGTTCTTTCAGCCGAGCCTTGAAGCAGCCGCTGAATCTCAGCCAACATTCAACCTGCGTTCGATGTGAATGCCACCCACGTTGACACTGGTCTGAAGGCTGAACGTGCATGGAATCCTTGGCAGATTTATTCGCAAGACCCGGTGGCGTGTGGATCCCTGCTGCAAAGGGGGTAGGGGAAGAAGTTCGGGGGTGGAAATCTGCTTCCCATTGAACCTGCGAGATTATCAGTCAAAGGCCTGCCTACTAATTTGAGAAGCTCAAGGAACAGAAGCTGACATTTAGAGAAATCTCACTGATAATTCCCCCAGGTCAGAAAAAAGCACAAGGGGGATGACTCTGAGCAAATCGAAAGAGTCAATACACATCTCCTTTTCAATATTTATGATTCCCTACTTCTTGTGGAGTTCTCTGACAGACCACAGTAACAGAAATATATGCATGGAAGAAGACAAACCAGCGGCTTTACAAGCCTCTATTCATGTGCAAAATATAATGAGCTACTGGCATTTTAATGCTCCCCCCCCCAAAAAAAACCCCCTTCCCACAGTGTTGCCTCCCAAAGCAAGTGTAATAAAAAGTCATTATGTGTTCACATCAGGCCTAAGGTTGCAAGTTAATGTATTTTGGTTTCACCACTCCTTGTTACAAGAGGAAACCCAGAACAATGTTTAATATAAGCTAGACAATAACCTTTTCTCCCCCTCCCCCCATAACACAATCACCCATGAAGATCCAATGAAACGGAAAGGCGGAAGATTCTGGACAGCCAAAAGGAAGTACATGTGGCACATCGTTCAACTATGGAACTCAGTCCCACAGGACACAGTGGTGGTCCACCAACCCGGATTGCTTGAAAAGAGGATTAGACAAATTCACAGAGGATAAGGCTATTGATGACTGCTAGCAGTGATGGCTCTGCCTCCACAGATGGAAGCACAAATGCTTCTGAATACCATTTGCTGGAAACCACAGGATGGGCGAGTGCTCTTGCGCTTGAATCCTGCTTGCTGGTTTCCCACAGGCACCTGGTTGGGCACGGTGGAAACAGGATGCTAGACTAGATGAGCCATTGGCCTTCTTACTCTTCTTATGTTCTTAATGTCTCGTATTGCTTAACAAGAGAGGGGACAGATTTAGGAGAGCACAACTGGTTCCCCCACACAGGCTGCCTCGCTGAAGGAGTGCCTTCCTGCCTCCTTTCCAAAGTCTAGTAAGTGGCAGTAGGCGTGTGCTGAGCTTGGTTTTTGGGGGTCCTAATCCTGCCCACCTAGCAGTTCGAAAGCACGTCAAAGTGTAAGTAGATAAATAGGTACTGCTCTGGCGAGAAGGTAAATGGTGTTTCCGTGTGCTGCTCTGGTTCACCAGAAGTGGCTTAGTCATGCTGGCTACATGACCCGGAAGCTGTACGCCAGCTCCCTCGGCCAATAAAGCAAGATGAGTGCCGCAACCCCAGAGTCGTCCACGACTGGACCTAATGGTCAGGGGTCCCTTTACCTTTACCTTTAATCCTGAACTGATCTGGGAATTTTGCCCCTCCAGGGCAAATGGAAACCTCCCTTCGCTCCCTTCTTCTGAAACCGACAGTTGGCAAGGTCCTGTGAAGACTATGGGAGTAAGAAATAAAAGGGTTGGTATGGATCCACTGAGAGCTGGTGCAGATTGGTGTGTAGCCATATTGATTTACTGAACCTCAGCCGAAAGCTATTACGAAGTGATCACAGGCAGGGAAAGAACTGCAAATGACATTATAGGATTTCCCCACAGGAGGGTGGGGAAAAAAAAGAGATCTTATCAGGTTTACCAACTGTTATATAATTATAGAAGGCTGAAGAGCTGTCTTATTACTGCAGGCTGGCAAGGAAGCTGAAAGGAAGTCACCTTCTCATTTCCACCCGCTTTAAAATTGAGCCCTGGCTGGAAGTTCTGATGATTCTTTTGTCTCCCTGTACA